>NC_140281.1:6980172-7092672 GCF_964030765.1 Micromesistius poutassou
TACATTTAACGACTTAACAAGTCAGAGTATTATTATGTAAATTATGTATTATTAATTGTCTTATTCTCATTTCCCTGATTTGCAACAGGTTATTACACCTCTGATTGCAAATACATTTTCAATTAACCACTCAACAAATAGGTGTGGGTATTTTATTGTATTTAACAATCAAGCACTGATATGCAAAAAACAAAGTGTCCTGGCTCAAGATAGTCCACAGGTAAATATGTAGCATTTAACTTAAATGTGCAAGTGAAACAAAGAGCACATGGAATACGTTGTTGTAAAACAAATATCAAAAACAACAACAAGCCTCATCTAATCTCAATTAAAGTTTAAATTGGCTTGTTTGTTCACTGTAAGTCTCATCGCTCACTCACTTCTGATGAGGAAGAACCATGGGAAGAACCAGGCATGTGCACATTTTTGCCTTGTATTAAAAAGTGCCCTCTAAGGCCCTGTCCACACGAATACGCGGCTTCACCGAATCCGATCTTTTTCTTAATCGTTTTCAAAAAAATCTCCGTAAACACGGCATCGTTTTCAGAAATATCTGCGTCCACACGCACCCAGTGAAAACGATGCGTTTATTTTTTTTAACAATGCGTCGTGCACACTTCCAGGCCACTTTATGACGACGTCCATAAATCTGTATTTATAATCACAGACTGCCTGCACATTAAGGGAATGCTTTCCTTTTCGGTTAATGTAGTCCATGGAGTTGGAGGGTGGCTGTTTGATCTCGATGTGCGTCCCGTCAACTGCTCCCAAACACTGCGGCATGCCATGAGCACGGCGGAACCCTGAAACCAGGTCATCTGCTTCGGGCTCCGTACAAGGCAGCTTAACGTACTTTGGGCCCAGGTGGATAGCAATGGCTTTGCACGTCTGTCTAACAATAACAGACACAGCCTGTCGCGACACACCAAATGCGTTAGCTGTTTTCCGTAGCCTCCCCTCGTCGCTTAAATAGTACAGAGTTATTGCAACTCGTTTCAGCGGCTCAATCGATACCCTCATGTTCGTTGTTTGAGCTTCGATATACGGACAGAGTTCTTCGGTCAGGGCGACGAGAGAAGCCCTGGACATGCGGAAATTCTCCCTCCACTCATTATCCACAACCATACCAGCAACAAACTTGTCCCACCAGCTGCTAGTTCGTCCAGGTCTTGTCCAAAACTTTCTCCTGGTGGCCCTTCTGGTTACTCTGCGAGGTGGATCCAAGAGCGTGTGGCGTATGTTGTTCTCCATGGCCTTTTGTTGCTCGTCGCAGTAATATAGAAGCTGAAGGTTTTGCTGTAACAGCCCTAATAGACTGAGTAGTTTCTGTAGTACGAGCACAAGCATGTAGTCCGCCATTGCTGTTGTTGTTGTTATGATGCGTCTCGTTGCGGCGGCTGAGGTTAAAGGTTAGAGAGGCGGGGCTATGACGTCATCGTTTCAGGAAAAAACCCGTTTTGGCCGTCCAGACGGATGCGCTGGGGCGGCGTTTTCAAATTTTCCCACTCTGGGACCCATTTTCAAAAAATACCGTTTTCACCCCCTGAAAACGCCGGAT
Source organism: Micromesistius poutassou (assembly GCF_964030765.1). Classification (NCBI taxonomy): domain Eukaryota; kingdom Metazoa; phylum Chordata; class Actinopteri; order Gadiformes; family Gadidae; genus Micromesistius; species Micromesistius poutassou. Next base: position 6,981,731 of record NC_140281.1, read on the forward strand.
CCGTGTGGACGCGAGGCCAATCCGATAAAGTATTTATCCGGATTCGAAAAAAACGGCTTCGTGTGGACAGGGCCTAAAGTGTTCTTCAACAATCGCGCACGCAATAGCGCTCGTCCGCGATCCAACCCCCCGTTAACAATAGCGCTCGTCCGCGATCCACCCTCAACAATCGCGCTCGCAATAGCGCTCGTCCGCGATCCAACCCCCTTCCCCCCCCCCCCCCGTCAACAATCGTGCCCGCAATAGTGCTCGTCCGCGATCCAACACCCCCCCCCCCCCCCCCCGCCCCCCGTCAACAATTCGGCACCTGCCCCTCAAAACTCCTGAGTGTGCACGTCCCTGGGAAGAACGAACCGCGGTGTGACCAAACCATTTTTTAAGAAGGGGCCATGGGGATTATTGAAATTATTAAAATTTGAATATTGTATGATTTGTGGCTTTGTTTTAATTCGGATTCATTCATATGAATATATATTAGTTCAGTGTATGCCTAATCATTTTGTCATAGAGGCTACTGGGGGCTGTGTGTGGGCCCTAGCGGGCTGTGGGCCCTTATAATTGTCATAACCTTTCCCCCCTATACGACGGCGCTGCTTGCAGGGCCTGCACAAGTGAACTAATATAACACTGGGTTTAGCTTCCCCCAAACCATAAGTCTACTTTAAAGGCCTAGTCTATATTTTGGTCCATATTTGATTAGATACATTCAGGGTTCCACACAGACATTGTGGCATAAGCAGAATTTCATGATTTAGATATATAACATCACATATCGTGTGATATTTACCTGAGGGGCCCCATTCAGACATCAACCCATAACCCATTTTGTATGATTAAGGAAGCCCTATGAAGACATATCACATTCTGTATTTGATCTGGGGCCCCATTGAGAGGGTCATCCACCCCTGTATTAATATAGTTGTTATTTACCCCGACCAGTGTCTTTTTAACCTCAGAGGGTACTGAAGTCACAAATCTATTTTAAACTCTCATATTTGAAGTGAAACACTAAGTGTGGTTTACCGAACTTGAATTAAAAGGGGGCCCCAAGCAGCCGCTTAGTTTGCTAATGCTTCGGGCCGGCCCTGTGTGGAATCATGGCAGAGGTGAAAATCTGTCTGACATGAAATCATGTTCACAGACGAGTTTCATTCACGTACAGTTTATTCCCGTTAAGTCATTAAATTATAATGAAAATGCCGCAAGTTACATAATGGTAACTTGCTAACTTAAAATTAGATGGGTGGACTACGCTGGAGAACATTTTATGTGTGGAATACAATCGTGGGCGAGCCCAGCACTGTTATCCATGGACAACAGCCTGCCTACCTCCAAGCATTGGTCAGACCACACACCCCAGCTCGAGCGCTCTGCTCAACTACCTCAGCTGGATGCCTGGTACCGCCATCACTACGAGCAACCAAAGGTCGACCATCAAATTCTCAACTCTTCTCTATCTTGGGACCACAGTGGTGGAACAAGCTCCCTGCCCACGTCAGGACCGCAGAGACACTCACCAGCTTCCACAAGAGACTCAAGACTCACCTGTTCAGAGTTCACCTGGACTCTGCATAGCCTCCCCCCCTTACCCCCCAGCGCCCCTTCTCCTCCGTAACGCTCCTTAAAACACCCCTCTCACACACTTATTGTATGTTGTACGTCCTGGCACTTATAAACAGTACTTAGTTGAGTAGCATCGTATCCTAGTTATCTTAATCTTAATCGTTATCTTAATTTTCTTGGACGGATCATTTTTAATTTTTAAATAATACTTCCCAAGTTAAATTGATGTGTGGGAAACACTGCATTAGCTTAGTGCCTGCATGAGAATATTAATAAATTAACAAAGACTGACAGTAAGCAAAATCAAGGACATGGCCGAGAACTGAAAATACAGGGAATTATTACAAATGATTTTAATGAAATTGCCCCCACATTTAATAAATATTTTATTGACTCAGTACAGAATTTGTCACACACCTTTGGTGCAAGATCTAAACAAATCTCAGCACCGAATCACACCAAACCGGTTTTTAACATAACTGAAGTTCCTCAAGGAAAGGTTTTAAAAATCCTAAGCACTTTAAAGTCCTCTAAGGCAAAAGATGTGTTTGAGTGGGACTCAACTTTTATTAAAAGCAATAATCACTCCTTCAGCACTCCAATTGCACGTTTGGTTAATATGTCACTTAAACAGTCAACCTTCCCAAATGCATGGAAGTCTGCAGTTGTAGTTCCAATTTTTAAAACAGGTGAACCAACTGAAGTGAAAAATTATAGACCCATCAGTATCTTGCCTGTTGTATCAAAGATCGCTGAAAAAGTGGTAGCTGAACAACTAACCGCCTTTTTAAACTCAAGACAAGACTCACTTCATCCCTTGCAATTCAGGTTCAGGAAAAATCATTCAACTGAAATGGCAACTTGCTATCTCATTGAAAAAATCAAAATAAATATTGACAGTGGGAGAGCTGTAGGTGCTGTATTTTTGGACCTGAGCAAAGCATTTGATACTGTTAATCATAGCGTTCTGCTCTCAAAAATGAGAAATGCTCTCAAAAAAAGAGTCCTACCTCACTGGAAGAAAACATGGCACCAGAGTTGGGGATAGTACCTCATCTTTCATTGGCTGCTCTGTTGGGGTCCCGCAGGGCTCAATTTTAGGACCTCTGTTATTTAACTTATATGTAAATGATCTGCCACTTGTATGTCCAGAAGTTGACACCCAAATGTACGCAGATGACACGGTCATCCTCGCACATGGAAAGAACAGATGTGAGGTGGCAGCCAAATTAACAGAAGCATTGGCCAAAATTTCTGATTGGCTCTCAGAGTCCTGTCTGACACTCAACATCAGTAAAACAGCATGCATGTACTTTTATAATAGAAAAAACGGAAATCAGCCTGATATCATTGTTAATGGAGAAAGGATCCAGACTGTTTCAAATTTTAAATATTTAGGAATAACTGTTGACTCACAGCTCTCATTTAAGAAACATGTGAAGCAGGTGTGTAATACAGTCAAATTCAATTTAAGGAATTTTAGGTACATTAGGAACCAGCTCCCTCTGGATGCAGCAAAGCTTTACATGCACTCCATGATCTTTTCACACATCTCATACTGTTTTACAAGCTGGTCACAAACTGGGAAAACAACATTTACTCGACTGCAAACACTTTACAAACAAACACTCAAAGTACTGGACAAGAAGCCATTCAAATATCACCACTGTAAAATCATTCAAAGGCACAAACTCATGACCTTTGAAAGTTTTGTGTTTCTTGCTGATGTATGTTTAGTTTACAAAAGTAATGAACAATTTGGCCGCTCCACCGTTGAATGAGTTTGTCTCACTGCGCTCAGACAATGGAAGGAGAACTAGAACGTCCAACAGAGGGGACTGTGTAGTACAGCACAGATCCACTGAGTTTGGCACATCCGTATTTTCAGTTAGAGCCACAGAGTCTTGGAACTCAGTACTGAGCCAGATAAGAGAGTGGAACACCTTTGCTGTTTTTAAATGTAAGATGAAGTCATGGCTGAAATTAACCCAAGCATGTACCCATCATGCATAGACTGTTGTCTTAATGTTGTGATGTCCTGTTGTTGTGGTGTCCTAATGTTGTGCTGCTGTTGTTGTTGTTGTGGTGTCCTAATGTTGTGATTTTATTGTTCGTATTATGTTGCTGTGTTTTACTGTTGTAGAATTGTGTGTTACTGTTTATATACTTCAGCGTTAGGTTTTCCTTTTGACAGAGATCCTCTGTTTCCTGCCCAGGGACTACAGATGAAAATAGCTTATAGCTAACTCTGGTACTGCTAATGAGCTGTGCATTGTCCCTGCTAAATAAACAAATAAATAAATGAGCCACTTTAAAAAGGGTAAATGACACCATTTACATGCAATCAAATCTACAAGAGCATGGCCATGAATAAAACTGCGTATGTCTCTGGGTTTGAAAATTTGCGTAGACAATTGGGATGATATAAGTACACACAAAATATTTATCATAGGTTGAGTCATTTTAAGACATTTGAATGCGGAAATGTAACATATTATACCTTTAACTGTATATGTACATTCAAATCTGTTATGATGTATTTTTAGATGAGTTTACTTTTTTGTACTATTCTTATTTCTTATCCTATGTTGTGTCTAATTTTCCTTTTCCTGCTTCAGAAATGTTACTCAACATTTTCCATGCCAACAAAACGCTTTGAATCTAGAGAGGGAGCGACGAGAGGGAGAGAGAGAGAAAGTAATGTTGGAGGAGAGGATTATGAAAGGGTTAGTCTAAGTAAAAGATATGTAAACCTATCCAATTCTATTTACAGGACGGGTGCCCGGAGAGGATAAACAGAGCTTAATCCACTCTACTTAATATGGAGAGCACATGGACATCATCATCAGCATATCGCCAGCACCTCACACCTCCGCAACGGGACCTCGCTTGCTCTCTTTCTCTCTCTCTCTGTTTTCCCCTGTCACCACACACACAATCATGACCCCTTGGGATGATTTAGCATCCACAGAGATCTAGACTCAGCCCTCATATGTAATGCAGGAAGGGGGGGCAGGCGGAGTTGGCACTGGTCCCAAGTTTACACACTGGTCTCAATACAAACTATTATGAATGAATGATGGATGACTGATAAAAGAAGAGAGAGAGAGAGAGAGAGAGAGAGAGAGAGAGAGAGAAAGAGAGAGAGAGAGAGAGAGATGGGGAGAGAAGATGTTTGGGTTGTGGTGTGTGTTTATGTGCATGTGTGCATGGGTGGGTGTTATATTGTTCAAGTCCTGGTTATATATATATATATATATATAAGTATAAGTATATATATACTTGTGTGTGTCTGTGTGTTTGTGTGTGTGTGTGTGTGTGTGTGTGTGTGTGTGTACATGCACGCAGGGGTGTGTGCACGCGTGCATGATCCAAAGGGAAGGCTGAGTCACTTCATTCTGGCTGACCTGGGTGTGTGTGTGTGTGTGTGTGTGTGTGTGTGTGTGTGTGTGTGTGTGTGTAGGTGCGTGTGTGTGAGAGAGAGAGAAAAAGGGAGAGAATTCACATGTGAGTGTGTTTCTGGACACAATTGCACAGGTCTGCTAAACACATCACAGCACTGACAGACAAAGGCCCCATCCAGATCACACACACACAGATAGATACACACACAGACGAGCACACGCACACACACACACACACAGCCAAAGGCACTGCCTTTAGGAAGTGGCGTCATAGTGGGAGATATGAACGTCGGAATATCAAGCATAATATATTCATCATCGCACAGAAAAAAAGTTGGAAAAAGATTGTGACCAGGGAAAAGCAATCAAAACAGAGTCAGAGAGAGAGACATGGGGAAACACACAAGTCAGATGGAAGGACAGACAGTAAAGGGGAGGACAGGAAGTCAAGAGACAGCGACAGTGTCATAGAGGGATAGAGAGAAAGAATAAGAGAACGAGAGAGAAAGAGGAAGAGAAAGAGAGAGAAGGATGAAGATGAAGGAGGGTAGATCAAGAGGTTTGAATGTTTCGTGAATTCGAGACGTGAACTCTGCATGGCTCTCCCGATGACGCACGCCATATCTCAACATCCTCACACAGGATTTAAAATCAAACCGTCACTTCATTATTTTCCATGGGCGTGTGTGTGTGTGTGTGTGTGTGCGTGTGTGTGTGTGTGTGGGGGGGGGGGGGGGTTTGCACGTAGGCTGATGAAAAGCATCAGTCTCCCAGCAGCATTAGTGCAAAAATAAAGTCAAATATCTCAAACATTTCCTTTTATAGGACGACTCAATAACAGAATGGAATTTTGTTGTTATTCCTATGGCCGTAAACAAGTTATCATTCAATTTCAATATGAATGGCTTCCACAACAAAGAGGATATAGAGGCGGTTCTCTTGCAGTGCCATGTTCCAACAGGAGGAATCCAGGCAGACAGAGTCAACGCTAACGTCTGTAGGTTCCTAAAAGGACATTTTACAAGTTGGGATTCATACTCAGAGCAACCTCAAAGTCAATTGTAGACCCCCCCCACACACACACACAATAACTATATATAATAAATATAATCAAATAAAATGGATAAAAAACATATTAAATGAAAAATTGCAAGTAACTGCATATTAGGATCATATCTAATAGTGAAAAATATATATTAACTCAGAACTAACTGTTGACTTCCATCACAACTGTTATGGAAAGCAGCGGTCATGAGTGAGTGACATTGGGCTTCAGCCTCAACACAAACCCTGTTCCCCTCGGGAGGGGGAGCGTGCAACCGCTACCGTCTCTGACCCTTGTGGCTTGAGAATGATTCTTTACATTTAACACCTCCCACGTGATTCTAGTACCGGGCCCAGTGGTCCCCACGCCCCCTCGCAGGCATCAGCCTTGCCATGCCACACACAATGCATACAGTCGTGACCAGCACTGTTCACACAGCACAGAGGGTGTGATCGGGTGCGATGCGGACGCAAAACATAGCATCACCGCGTCTATAGCAACCCCCACATGCAGAAACATTACGTAAACAAATACCTCTGCATGCTGTGTTTACATAACCCCCTTCAACACACTTCACCACGCCCATGGGTGAATCACTTTACATACACACACAGGCGGGCAGGCACACACACACACACACACACACACACACACACACACACACACAGACACACAGACACACACACACACACACACACACACAGGCGGGTAGCCACACATATAGGCCGACATGCACACACACATGCTGCCGACATTAAACAGAGCAATTGTTTATGAATCACGAGGCGTTTTGGCTCCATTTAGCTCCATTGCGTCAGGTCGCTGTTTAGCATCGGGGAAAACATTAGCTGTCAAAGTAGAGCCACGTTTTTGTGAGCGGCCACCAACGAGACTTGCCCGGTACATAACCAACCTGGACTGCCGTCGGGACACAGCAGACAGACCCAGGACAAAGCCAAATAATTATTGAACCAGACAGAGAGAGCTGTCCAGTGCCGACTGTAAACGACTACCAGGAACCGTTGAGAGAGAAAAAAAAGTACGTTGGCTACATGGAGCTGCCCACTGAAAACCCAAACCCTTTCAACTGTCGGCTGTTTCGCAAGGCTGCCGTGTTCTACCTCTGTGTTTTCTTTCTTTGACAGGAGAGTTTACTTCACTTTCCTTCTGTGTGTTGGATCAGGTTTCTGGCCTCAGGCTGTAAATTCAGTCGGATGACAGCTCTGGAACCCCAGAGAACATCAGAGCTCCTGTCTGTTTATGTCACAAGCTTTTCCCAACTTCAGCTCTAACACTGCACTTTAGCCACGGCCAGCATCCACTGAGCTTAGTGTGGTGATGGAGAGAGTGTGTGTGAGTGTGTAAGGGCAAATATTTGTTCTCATGTGGGTGCACATGATTTGCAGCGTCAATAGTGATTCATATAGAGCAAATATGCCCAAAGGAAGAATATGTGTGTGTGTGTGTGTGTGTGTGTATATTTGTGTGTAGGTACACCAGAGAAGAGATAGGATAGGTGGTGACAGATTGACCCAATGTTAAACCACTGTTTCAGTGCGAGCACACCCAAATACACTTGTCTTTCTCTGTGTGAGTGTCCTCCCATTATCATGTGTCTCAGTAAGCCCAAGCCATTATTCATTCAGAACACTTCAAAGGAATGACGCTGATTCTTCTTCTGTCTCTTCCAATCCGCCTCCTCCTGGTCCTTGATTGTGAGGCTGTTCCAGTGTTGGTGTGTGTGAAGAGGTGAAGTGGACAATTGTGTGGGGCACTGTTCTCCTCAATACCGTTGACCGAGCGGTGCCGTTGGATGTGACTGTAACCTGCAGTAGCTCTTTGATCATGAGGGACTACAGGGTGTGATCCTCACCGGCTACAAAGGCCTCCTTCATCACATTGCCAATCCATTGGAAGATGCTCACAGAATCATGAATGACACTAAAAACAAGCATAGTTATAAGTTGTTATTTTGATGTGGGTTTCTAACTAAATATAGACAGAGGAATCTGGTTATATATAGTTATCTGAATAACAAAAACCCTTTCCTTGGGTCGAAGTAAAATGTTTTAAATCTGCATTGATGAACCTGAGAATTTCACATCTGCTAAAAAACGAAATAGTAAACTTATTATTGGTTATGTACTGTGCATGCCACTAACATTGATAAGTGTCTATAATGTTAAGCCAGAAAACACACAGGTAGAGAGAGAGGGAGGGAGAGCGAGAGAAAGGTCATGAGTGTTCCTATCTTGAGATTTATGGATCTGATATTACTGAATATTGTATACCGAGTGCTCTTGGAAGGCTATAATTGGCTTGAAACAAATTATTTTGCGAGGGATTCTTTTCCAAGCAAAAACAACCTATAACCAAATGCACAAACTGTGAAAATATGACATTTAAATTTACAATTTGATAATCGGAGGGAGCAGTGATTGAGCATAAACAATTTATATTGTTTAATTCACACATTTTATGTGATTCTGTTTAACACTTCATATTTAATCTATCTGTATCTACTGTATCTCATTAACACACACACACACACACACACACACACACACACACACAGCCACATTCCCAAGACCTCTATTCGACTTATGGAACTATACAGCCAATGAGAAACATCCTGTCTCCCAGGGCAGCCAGTATAAAGCGGCCTTGTTAACATGTCACCTGTGATTCTGCCGATGGCAGCTGACAGATGAGCAGAGCCTGGAAGCTAGCTAACATCTGTACGCTGCATTATCACCGAGAGTGTCCTGTCGAGGTGAATGTGGTCCCAACCCTGGCCTCTTCCTCACTCGTTTGCATGCGAGCGACAATGTGCCTGCGTGTCAAGCGTGCATGCGTGCGCACTTTAGACGGGTGCGCACACACACACACACACACACACACACACACACACACACACATACACACTGTTTATTCACATTTATAGACCCACATTCCTTTTGAATCTATTAATCCGGTGTAAACCTAACATTCTCTTTGTTTATTTATTCAAATGGCTTTTATCACACTTACACAATAACCGCAAACCCCACACGCTCGCACACACACACACACACACACACACACACACACACACACACACACACATTGCTAATGAGAAGAACAGTTTGTCCATCAGCACATTGTTTTACCAGGGGAAACCAAAGAAACACTGTCCATCTCTCTTTGTCCTCTTCCCCTTCTATTTCTCTCTCTTCCTCTCCCTCACTGGCACTATCATCGCTTTGCACATGTCCAATGTTCCGGGGTGTTTTCGAGTGTGTGTGTGATCGCCTGTGCCAACCTATGTGTGTGTGTGTGTGTGTGTGTGTGTGTGTGTGTGTGTGTGTGTGTGTGTATGTGTGCGTGCGCCAACCATTGTTTGTTTGTGTGTGGTGTGCCAACCTGTGTGTGCGTGTTTGTGTGTGGATGTGTGTGTGTTTGTGTGTGTGTGTGTGTGTGTGTGTGTGTGTGTGTGTGGGTGTTTGTGTAAATGTGTGCCTTGGTCTATGTGGGGGGGATGTTTGGGTCTGGGTGGATTAGTCATTTAGTTGAACAATGGGGTGTCAGAAGGTGAAGATGAAGGCAGTGCCTATGCCTCTGTCACTGCTGCTGTTTGCTGCATGTCCTCCCCTCTCTCTCCCATACCTTCCTGTCTATTTCACAGAAGCTTAACAAATGCAAAAATGAAATCTTAAAAAAATAAGAATAACTGATGATGGTGACAGGGCTTGAGCATATGAAGGACAATATGATGGTGTGGAAATAGGCCTATAGGTCAGGGATTGTATCCTCCCAAGTGTTCCCCTCAAATAAAACCTGTGATTGGGCTCAAACACAGCCAGCCAGCCCGCGTGGGCCAATCCTGAGGAACGATACACAGTGAAAACATTGTTCCTGCACTAATTGTTTTCATTCAGAAATGCTGCTTCATGTTCGGGAAGTAACATCTTAACATCTTTATTTTATCCGGTTTCACCAGCGTACTCTGATCTGAACACTGTTTGTAGTGCATCATGGGAATAATCAGCAGATAAGCCCCACATAGTTGCATCCTACAGAGAAAAAGACCACAAAAGAAGAATCCTCTCCCGGGAGGCCACGCCCCCTTTTCCCAGCCCAGCGGAGCGCACTCGACCATGAAACAGGAAGAAGGTGAGAGAGAACATGTGGGAACCCGGAGGAGCTGAACCAGGAGTACGAATACAATGGCAGAGATGGTCACTGATGGAGAGAGGGGGAGAGAGAGAGAGAGAGAGAGAGAGAGAGAGAGAGAGAGATCAGATTCTCTCATCTGTCCTCAACCCTGTTTTTGACGTTTGTTTTCCAGGCCAGCTGTCCTTCTTTGGCTGAAACAGATGACTTGTCTCTCTCTCTCTCTCTCTCTCTCTCTCTCTCTCTCTCTCTCTCTTTCACCAGAACACACACACACACACACACACACACACACACACACACACACACACACACACACACACAAAAACACACACACACACACACACATACACACACACTCTCTTCAGATAGCATCACACCCCTTGATTCCCAGGGTGCATTGTAAACAGAACACACCCATCCGCAGGACTTCACACAAAACACACACACACACACACACACACACACACACACACACACACACACACACGCACACTGAAATCAAACTGCTACTGTTAAAGAACACGCGATAACAAATACCACAACCACAAAAACAAACACACATCTCTCATAAACACACACACACACACACACACACAATCCTCCTGTCCCCAGAGACACACACCCACACACATAAGCACACACACGCATTCATATATACACAAACACACATGTACATGCACACAAACACAAACACACACACACACACACACACACAGCTGACTATGGCTCATCATTTAACTACTTCCTAAAGCAAGGCCTCATGGGAAATGAGTTTATGAATCAGAGCTTGTCTGGGGGGAACGCAGCAAATCAGCAACAATGAATACAAACAATGTGAAACAATGGTCGCCCCCTAGGGCCTCCGCAAGGAGTTGTTCTGCTTTTGCTCATTAGCAATCTCCCTGATTGGACAGATCTAATCCACAGAAGGTGTGGCTAGTCAATCTGATTGGATGGCTAATAGAGCAATATCCTGGAGCAGGTAGGGGTCAGGAGAAGGATTATTTATCAAACAACCAGTGCTGTGGTCTTCACTGCACAGCCACACACACACACACACACACACACACACACACACACACACACACACACACACACACACAAACTTGCACGCACACACACACACACTGGCACGCACGCATGCACACACACACACACACACACACACACACACACACACACACACACACACACACACACACACACACACACAGACACACACCCCCCAAAGCCTTGGCAGGGACAGTGTGTAAGGACCTACAGGTGTGGGTTGAAGTGAGGACTGAGAGACAAGGGGGCTGATTCAGAAACCTGAAAGGGGGTGAGGGTTAATGTTAGTGTGTAGATCATGTCCAGACACCCATTTGGATGTGTGCGTGTGTGTGCTTACATTGAGGTACAATTTATTTATTTCCCAACAACTTCAATGTGTGTGCGTGTGTGCGTGTGTTTGTGTGCGCACATGTGCATGTTTGCGTGTGTGCTTGTGTGCACCAGGGTTCACCAGGGTGAATGTGTCCGTCTCTGCCCCCTCGTTAGACTCTAGAAGTGACCCATCCTTCCTCGTCGTCATGCTCAGACTCTATTTGTCATTCTCAAGGCTGACCCTCCTCCTCCTCCACCCCCTCCTCCTCCTCCACCTTCCTCTCCTCCTCCCTAGCTCTGCACTCTCTTAGCCGCTCCTCTTCCCTTTGGCCTCCCTCCCTCTACCTCTACTACTCTTCATCACTCAGGCTTTGTGAGTGATGAAGGGTTTATATCTGTCACTACATTTCCCACAGTTCCACATCCACCTGGAGATCCCATAAGGGCCTTTGAGGAACGGTAGAGAGAGATGTAATTCTCTACCGTTCATCTCTCCATCCATTAGGGATGAGCAATTTCACAGATTTCCTTTAAATCCCATTCCAGGTAACAGTAGTGATGAGGCTAAAGGTATCAACACTTTCAAAGTCTTCTTGTGTAAACAGTGGACCCTTTTCACTGAGATGTCATCGATGGAGAGCCTAGTTGTTTCTTATACAATGTATTATGGGTCGCCCCTTTGACGCCCTAGGGCACAGGCAGTAGACGTATCTCCACTAGTTTCTACTATGTGTGCCCTGGTACATGTTTAAGATACCCACCTCAAGCAACACGATTGGTTGAAACAAATATCAAGCAAAAAAAAGTGAAAGCAGTTCACCCAGAATAGACCTGGTCTGCCAGTAGCCTAGACCACTGATCTGAAGTCAAGCCGTCCATTCACTTATAGCCATTGGTTGGTCCAGCCTGTTAGTCCGTCTGTTAGCCGGTCCTTCTGTTTGTCTGTCCATACACCTGCATACATATTACTCCATGCAAATGTCTTGTTCTATGATGGAATGCTGGCTCTTCTTGTTAGCATGCACACACACACACACACACACACACACACACACACACACACACACACACACACACACACACGCGGGGACACTACACAGGTGGGGAGTTGCATGTCAGACAGAGTAATTGAGGCATCTATTAAAGAAGCGGAAATGGAGGAGGACATGTTCCATTGCCTGCGGTACAGACTAGCTCCTGACAGCCACAGGAGACCACTGCACTAGCTAACCCACTGGGGTGAGTGTGTGTGTTAGTGTAGTGTCTGTAAGTGAGCATGTGGGTGTGTGTATGAGTGTGTTAGTGTACCTCAGCGTGTGTGTGTGTGTGTGTTTGTTTATGTGCAGGTACATGTATGCTAATGAGTGTGTGTGTGTGTTAGTGAGAGCGTGTGTGTGTGTGTGTGTGTGTGTGTGTGTGTGTGTGTGTGTGTGTGTGTGTGTGTGTGTGTGTGTGTGTGTGTGTCTATGTGTGTGTGTGTGTGTGTGTGTGTGTGTGTGTGTGTGTGTGTGTGTCTATGTGTGTGTGTGTGTGTGTGTGTGTGTGTGTGTGTGTGTGTGTGTGTGTGTGTGTGTCTATGTGTGTGTGTGTGTGTGTGTGTGTGTGTGTGTGTGTGTGTGTGTGTGTGTCTATGTGTGTGTGTGTGTGTGTGTGTGTGTGTGTGTGTGTGTGTGTGTGTGTGTGTGTGTGTGTGTGTTAGTCTGTGTCCCCTCCAGCTGCCGGGGTCACACTCGGCGCACATGGATATGATTTAGACACACGTTAGCACACACAAAAAAGGCACATGATGTGTGCACACTCACACTCTCCCACACACACACACACACACACACACACACGCAGAGATGCATGTAACACATTTGCACAGGTCGTAACTGATATTGTAAATACCTCTATCATATTCCCATTATAAAACGGAACATGTTCACACACTCTCATAAAAACACACACCCACACACACACACACACACACATCGTCTGAGGCCGGAGGCCAGAGTGTCAGAGCTTCATTTGAAACCTTCTGTCTGGTCTGAATGTTTATTCATTCTGGCTGTAGTGGCACACTGTTGGTTTGTGCATCTCTTTATGTGTGTCTGTGTGTTTGTGTATGTGGAATGTATGTTAGTGTGTATGTGAGTCAGCAGGCAAGCATGTGGGCACACGGTTAATGCATTATTGTTTGTGAAAATGCCTTAATGTGTGTGTGTGTGTGCGTGTGCTTATCGACATGGTGAGGGAAGGGGATGCAAGGGTTTTATTGGACAAAGACAAAAAAAACACACTCCTACACACACAGAGAGTGAGAGAGAAAGGGAGAGGGAGAAAGGGAGAGAGAGCAAGAGAGAGAGAGAGAGAGAGAGATAGAGAGAGAGAGAGTGGGGCATTATAAGGACATATAGTGGGGTTATGTTGATGTAAGACAGATGGCCCCCACTAAAGTCTCACCCACTCTTGCACACTGCTATAGATTTACCAGGTGCGCGCACACACACACACGCACGCACGCGCACACACACACACACACACACACACACACACACACACACACACACACACACACACACACACACACACACACACACACACACACACACACACACACACACAGACGGGTGTTAGACATTTAAAGGTGTCGACGCTATTGTATCATTACTGCTATTTTTCACCACAAAACCATGGAAATGATGACGGTAATTGTAGAATGTTTTCAGATTTCAGATTATCCCCAGAAAGACAAAAAGGCATGCGATCGTAACAGGCACTTTAATGGATGAGACAGCAATGAGGGGATTCCATTCACAAAACTATTACCACATTTCCCTTCAGCTTTGTGAGTCTGGAGTCCTCTAATAACAATAATAATACTCTGATAAAGATCAGCTCTGGACACGTTTCAAAATGATGCTGGGAAAAACTCACTGGGGCCATCCATCAGCACAACAACTGATGTAAACACCTAATCAATACACCCTCCGCTGCCTCCCCTCCAAACATCTGTCGACAAGGTTCGCACACACAGAGAGCTCTCCAGAGAAAGCTTCGCGGCACATGGATGGATAGGATGCCTTTTGACACGTACACACACACACACACACATGTACACCCGCGCACACCTTGATAATCCAGTTCCTTTACAAAGCATTTCAGAACATAACAAGAGTTTCAACAATGAACCCTTCAACGTCAGGGTCAGACAGGCAACGCGTTGTAAGACACAAATGGACATGTACACATTCACGCAAAGACACACACACACACGCACAATAGGCTTGCATGAGTGGTGCTGCGCTTCTCCCTTTGTCTTCCCTGACAGTCAGTGATAAAGACCAGCTGACTTCACACAGAGAAGATATTGATGGTCCGCCCACAGCTGTTGCACATTACTCCTCACTCTATGGCTTTATACTATATCTGTCTATTGTACTGCGCCTCAATGGGCTGTCTTATCCAGAGTCGTGCTCCCTCCCCCCCACGTACAGGATGACCTCCCTGGTTGGAGTCAGACTGGTGAACCCCGGGTCTCAGCGATCTGGAGGAAACTCCTTCCACTTTGGAACAGCTCTGCCTCCCGTTCCCCCTCATTGGAAACCACTGGAAGGAGAAGCCTAACATGAGTGGTTCTCAGGTCCCCCCTCCGGCCCATCTGTCCGTTTGGATCACCTCCGTTTGGATCACCTCCGGGTGGGAAACGGGGACTCTGTCAAGGCTCTGAAGTCGGGATTTATGGCTCTTGAGAAAGTTTGAGATTTTGCAGTTGTATTGTCGATTATGACATTTATTACGTTTTGAACAAAGGTATAGTGCACTGTGCTTACCCTTAGTTCCAGAGGGGACCACATCTAAGTAATACTTGTTGTGGTTACCCCCTCTCTCCATACCAAACTTCTCTTAATCCCAGACCCAAGGCGATCACAAAAATGGCAGTTAATATGCAATGTTATGCAAATGGCATTGATGAAAGTAAGCTCTTAAAGGGATCAAGTGTTAAAGTTGAAACGGTTCAGCTGATATTTGCACTGGGACATATGTGTGCTCTCCAATTGAAGAGTTGGGTCATCGTGGAGCTCACACTGAATCAATCAGACAGATCAATTCTCCCCAGGTTTAGCCGTTACCGCTGTGAGACAAAACCTAGCTATCCCTGTCAAGGACTAGGCTCCCATTCAAAATTCCAATATGTTGTCTATTATTCCATAACAATGAGACCCATTTAATCCTATACATAAATAAAAGAATACATTGGCAGACCCCAAACTGTGGCATAGAAGCCTCAACCTTGTTTGTGCGGAGCCTGGAAATAGTCGGGTAAACCTTTTTTGCCGATGTCGATAGTGTTGACAGCTAATCACTCGACAGGGTTTCTACATCCCTCCGACTCAATCTATATCTGTTCTCAGTTTGCCATGTTACAATAACAAAGACATATTTCACGCTAACTCGTACTTCCAGGCTATTGCTGGGTCAGACAAATAAACACACCATTCACACCTCAGGGCTTTGACGAGCCAAAACCACACGTCTCCAGAAAGGTAGGTGGAACCAGATGGAAGTGCAAACAAACAGGCGGGCTGGCTGCTCCACGGCCCCGCTCCACGCGCTCTCCTTCCTCTTGACACATGCGACAGAGTGACATTTCAACAACCCTGTCCCCAGTGCTTCATGTGGCGGGGACATGGTTTCATACTTTATTTAGAGTTTTTTCAACAAAATCACAAACCGCTCACCGCAAGCAGACAGGTTTGGCCAGCGCTGCCCCCAACATGCTCTGTTGGTGTGCTTCCTTCCTGTCTGCCACTCCCCCCGCATCGCTCTCCTCGGGTTCCTATTTCCTCTGTCTGAACAGCGTGAGGCCCCCGAGCTGACCCAGACTGACCAGCCCACATTGCTCCACTCCAGCTTCTTTCCTTCTCTTGTTGTGTCTACCCTTGTTCTGTTGGTGTGTTGTTTGCTTGGAACACTTTTGTGTGTCCTGTGAGTCTGGTTTGTTGTCTCTGACACACTGTGTGCACGCCAACCCCAGGACCGGGTTTAACCGAATACATTCAGGGATACTGTTCCTGCTGAGTTCACTCCACAGGCAACTTCACACACACACATCTGAGGATGATTCCCCTCTAAACCTTCACAAGATGGCCGATTGTCTTACATTTCAACTGTTTGCCGGTGATATAAAAAGATGAGGCCTGTCTACTAGTTGCTTATAGAGAGGATCACAAAGGAGTCAAAACCTCCCTTCAGTATGGAGTCCCAACATACTTTGGGATAACATGAACCATGTCAGGTCAATCGCAGGCACTTTTGAAATGTGCTAATGCCCTCCACAATCTTGTTTCTGAGAGCCGTACCAGCGTAATGCGGTACGGGGAGGGGCCCAGGAGGTGTGTCCCTTCCTTAACTCCGGCTACGTACTGCCAGTGCGGGACCATGTGCGAGGTCACAGGACCGCCATTGTTTGGTAGACTTTCGGCAACCGCATTCACAGCGCTGGGTCAACCAGAGCACACGGACCAGTGCCCACATCAGTGCCACGCTGTGTGGCAGAGGGAGGAAGAGAGGCCTGGGTATGGGCCCAGGGCACAGCCACAGCCGGGGGCAGCGGGCCGCAGGGCGCGTGAAGCTAGGGAGGGCGGGACGAAGAGATCCCATGAATACAAGCATCATGGTTCTCTTTATTACGGGGATCAAAAGAGACAGACCCACAGACACAAAGACATGGTGGGGGGTAGCAGAGAGTGAGAGGAGACAGAGGGAAGTACAAAGAGAGATTAAAGAGAAGGAGGGGTACAAGAATAAACATTGGACGGCGGGATTGAGGGGTGGATCGAAGAGGAAGGAGATGCAGGCCAAGGGCGAGAAAAAACAAGATGTCCTGAACCCACGTGGACACCCGTTGATCCAGCGATTTGACTAGAAACGAGAACTACATGGTGAGAATGTTCTGTGTTCTATGGTTATTTGATCCAATGTATTGTATAATAATGTCAATCATGCAAACAGATAACAAGGGTTAGAGCCGCCCTGACCGATGGACACGTCGCTGGACCGCTGGCAGAGGATAGGCTGGGCCGCCGGGGGCCGGCCCCAGGGCCGCTGCAGGCCGGCAGAGGTGTGGCTGGGCCGCTGGGGGCCGGTCCCAGGGCCAGTGCGGGCCGGTGTCAGGACGCACTGCATCCCCTGTCCTCCACTGGGCCGTGGGGGACAGGGCATGGTTCTGGGTGGTGGCCGCCCGTGGCAGCTGCATGCGGCCCAGTGCGCTCTCCAACAGCCCTTCTGGGTCCTTTCCTGATTTGGAGAGGCCGTGTTGGGCACCACTGTAGCATTGTCACTTGCTCCACGCCGCCTGGGAGGCCTTAACTGGGCTCCTCTGAACCCAGGACACAGGTTGGATACTGAAACTGGTTTATCCAGTTTGCCATGCAGGAGATCTCTTCCTGTGTGTGTGTGTGTGATCATGGAGTCCAGACAGCCCCAGAGTCCAGACATACCAGGAGAGGCTGCTTAAACCAACCATCATCCAGACATACCCTCCCACAACCATCAATATACATTTTAACCATGACAATTACACATTAAAAGTGTTGTTGACATGCTTAGCTAACCAGTAAGCATGTCACCTCAACAGACAGAATGAGTACCACGCCTAACAACGGTCAAATTACCCCAAAGAACTGCAGCACTGAGCAATAAACTTTAAGGCCGCAGAGAACAAACTCCACACGAGTCATCTTGCATCTTGGTCATCTTAACACCGCCCCCCCCCCCCCCCCCCAACCCAATAAAATACAAAAAAGAAGGTGGACTGCAACAACAACTGCAGTCACGGCACATGCCAAATAGGCCATAAGCAAGGTTATACGAGGTCACATAGGTCATTACCAACAGATGGTGCAGAGACCAGAGCCGGCTTCAGCAAGCACCATATCAGCTCCTCTCGGTCCTAAAGTTGGCAGTTTTAATGTCAAGCACAGCGCAGCGAATAGTATTATAAAACGCTAGAACCCCTTTTCCATTAAAAGTGGCCCTTTAGTGGACAGTTCTTGTAACGATACTTGGTATTTTTATGTAGTATTGACGAACCTATGCTCAAATTCTGTATTTGTATTCAATACAGAAGCACCAGTGCTCAGCATAATTGAATCACCATTATATGCAGATTGCTTTTTTATTTATACGTTTTTTTAGGATACAAATCTTTATTTTTTTCCATCCATGATTCAAGTCAGATTCTTGGACCTTAGGAGGAATAATTTCATGCCAATTTTTGAATTTTTAATAAATTCATTCTTCAGGTGTCTGGGCAGTCTTTGCCTTTGGGGCAAAAACCTGTTTTTTTATAAGACTTACTTCAGTAGAACTGCAGGTAGTAGTAAAAATGTTAGATCAATGATACCAAGTTTGATTAAAAAAAAAAGTATAATTTAAATGTATCAACACAACTGATTTTACATCCAAAATTACTTCAATTATTCAATTATTTTTTTATTGAAAAAAATTGAACTTGTAAACGCATAAATACGAAAAAGGTCTAAGATTATTGAGTAGAAATGTTTCTAAAATTCCAACACCTTTAAGAATTAAATAAAGAGTTGTTTTATTTTGATCTTATTCTAAATCAATTAATTTGTATTTTTAAGTGCAAATCACTTTCCTTAAGGGACAGTGGAATCAAAAACTGTAAATCTCCCTTTTTTGCATTACCAGTTGAGTAAACACAAGGTAGAATATTTTTTAGAATTTGTCACTTTTAATGGAGCGATAGGCTAATAAATAATTAATATACTCGAGAGCTGTGTGGTTTCAGAGAAGGTTCACATCGAAATGAAAACTACACTTTGAAAGAGAATATTGTTCATGTGTGCGTGTGAAGGTGTGTGTGTGTGTGTGTGTGTGTATTTGAGAGTGGGTGATGGTCTGTTAATAAAGTCTTTATTTTGGCAGGCGTGTCAATTTAGTGCACAGTGTAAGTTGTTCAACAGGTCTCAGTGCTGTGGGAGAAGGGAGGGGTCGAGAGAAAGGGCAGAAAAGGTAACTATAGTGATGTGGAGGGTGGGGTTAGCCTCATGCCTCCATTCTTAGACTTAGCCGTCCCTTATTATTGAGACTCTGTTCACACATCTTTTCGTAATTTTAATTTTTTTCCCCTTCCTCTTCTATCCCTCCCTAATCTATTTCACTTCGCTCTCTCTCTCACGATCTCCCCCCTCCCTTCTCACTCTTCCGTCTTCCGATGCATTGATGCAATCGTTCCGATGGCCTGCAGAATTCATCTCCTCTCCCTCCCTCCCTGATATTCCCCCTCTCCTCTAGAAAGGAAGGACAACGGAAAGAAAGAGAGAGAGAGAGAGAGAGAGAGAGAGAGAGAGAGAGAGAGAGAGAGAGACAGAGAGACAGACAGAGAGACAAAGGTTTATTTTTTTTTATAATAGACAACATGCTGGAGAGTCGATGGGCAATGAACACATCCTGACCGGACCGGCGGTGGCAGGTGGTGGTGTGCGAATATTCGACCACCGTGCATGTGCGTGTGTGTGAGAGAGAGAGATGGGTGAGAAAGAATGCATGTGTCAGTGTGTCTGCATGTGTGTGTCTGCATCTGTGTGTGTGTGTGTGTGTGTGTGTCTGGGCTGTCTGCATCTAGGTACGAACGGTCAGCGGACGGCGGCGTGTTGCAGTGTGGGTCTGAGGGCCGTAATGTCCTCCCCAGCTGTTGCAGCTGGAGAAGTCCTGCTGCCTCCCCCCTCTCCCCCTCCTCTCTCCCTCCTCCCATTCATCCTCCTCTCCCTCTCCTCCCCACCCTCCCTCCCTCCCTCCATCCGGCCTGCATGGCAGCTCCAAACAGGAAGAGGATTCCGGAAAATGCTCCCGGCAGACTTCATATGAGGGAGTCCCCACAACCTGTGTGTGTGTGAGTGCACGTGTGTGCATGTGTGTGCGTGTGCGTGTGTGAGTGTGCGTGTGTGTGTATATTTGTGGTTGGGTTTCTATGAGTCCAATACATTACAATATATTCCCTTTTCTATTCTCTTTTGGATGAGGGAATTCACCTCACTTGCTTCCAATAAAGTCTAAACTGTTTAACAAATTTTGACGCGAGGCAAAATTAAAGCTCAATAGCAGATCGTCTTGCTGTGTAAAACAAAACCCAGTAAAACAATACAGGTTTTAAGAGAAAGATATGTCAATCTCAAAATAAAATTAGTTTTTTCTCACGCGCGCAGACACACAGACACAGAAACAGACATACACACACTCCAGATGTCAGGAGAATGGGGGCATTTAACTATCCCTTACTCCTTGAATTCAAACCAGAACAGAAAACATCTCGAACACTAAACACTCCTAAAGCCCTATTTTAAAGGATGGTTGTGTTATTTTCCTTCACCCAAATGACTCTACAGCATACTACGTATAAACACAATTTCTATTGAACTCATGGTCTGTTACTGAAAAACATTTGGCAAGTCCCTGGCACCAAAGGGTCTCAAAGACTAACGGTTCCAACTCAATTAATCTCCGACATGTGCTCAGTAAATTCAGAAGAAAAGAAAAGCATGATAAAAAGAGAGAGGGAGACAGAAAGAAAGATGTTGAAATACAGATTTCAGGAATAAACCAGGAGCCGTATTGGCACATCTATGAAGGGCGACCAGCTGTGCATCATGGGAGTCTTTGTGGAATTATGTTCTGTCCAATCAAAAGGGTTTGCAGGGATGGTCACATGCAGCGTAACAGCATGTCAGGCTAAGTTTTCTCTCCCTCTATATTATGAAATTTAACCTATAAAAGGCTAACCTATTCTATTTTTACCTCTGGGGGAAACTTCCTAGAACAGGCTTTCACAGAGCAACGCACACACACACTCACACCTGTATGAAGTGTGACTTCCACTGAAAACACTTACGCAAACCTTTACATCACAATACCTACACGAGGAAGTACACATGAACACAAACACACACACCTACACGCTCACAGAAATCCTTTGTGAAGTGTAAACTATAAACTGTATATTTTATCCATCATGGCTGCTGTGAAAATGGTTAATCATGAGCTATTCTGTCTAGTCCACATCATCACATCACCTTTGCAAAACTAAAGACAATAATAGGTAGATATATGGGAGGAGTACTCTGTTAAACTATACCCAACGGCTTAGGAATTGGGTCTTTAAAACATTTAAAACCATTAAATCTCACCGCACAGACATGCAGACAATGACTAATTACATCATGCGATACGGATTCTCATCACAATTCATCCAGATTGTCTAACTGGCCGGACAAAGACAGAGCAGTAAGAAGTATGAGAGATATTTATTTAGATATGATCAATTTAAAAAAAAAAATGTACAAGCAGCAAGATTTCCAAATGTGAATAAAAGCTGCTCTTTTTGAGCGCCGAGATTGAACACTGACGTGATTTCCCGGTTTGATGAATCACACACCTGAGCTGCATCCGCTCCCTGATTGGCCGCCCCGACCCGCACAAACACGTAAAAGTCCTTCCCCTCCCCGCTACGCGTTCCAAACCACGTCACCGAGACTTCACATCGGTAAACAATACATCCACAGGGGGAGTAATCAATCACAGTGTTGGCCCTGTCTCTCTCTCTCGCTCCACTGTAACTCGTCCACATTTATTCAGGAAATAGAGAGACGGGGAAAGAACTCAGAGGATGATCCGTTTTCCGGTGAGGGACAAGACGTGTTGTCGATGATTCATCGTTCCTGGGGGCTTCTTCTGGTCTGCTTTTTGGGGTAAATCAAAGTCTGTTACGACCCAAAATGGCTAACAGCTGATATCTTTAAACAAAACATTCCCATTATGTGATTGGTTGTTTCAAGACCCAAAGAGAGTGTCCAGTGTTTAATTCCAACGTTCAACTGAGCCAGGTAGACCTAAGCTTCAGTTTAGAGTCAATTTATGTTTTCTTTGTCCACTGTTTACGTTTGTGTGTCTGAATAAACATATAATAAAAGCATTATTATGAGTTTAGACAGAGTAAAGTAGTAGTAGTAAACACAATCAAGCACTAGCAATAAAAACAACCAGCAGCAGCATCATGCAGATCATGTGTCAGTGAGCTACCGGCCCACGCTGTCATGAGCCCACCCCCCGTTGTCATGGCCGCTGCGGCCTCATAGACTCGCCACAGACCCCTAACGCAACGGGACAGACTGCTGTCAGACAGACTGCAGGCGGCTGCTTCCATTAACAAACTGTCATGGACGCTTACCAGAATGTGTCAAGGAAGAGATGGAGAGTGACGGATGGAGAGGAGGCAGGGGAGATACAGAGACGGCAGGTCTATGTGTTTCCCTGGGTGTGTTGGCTTGTTTACAAGGAGAAATACACTAATGTGTTGTAATGTATGATCATGTGTGAGGCGGGACAAGGTTCTGAGTGACAGGAGTAAATACGTATAATTTGACCCAAAGGGGCCCTGGTTGGCCCCTGTTGGGCCCTGTGATTCGGTCATTTTGTTGAAGTGGAGTATTATCAAGCAAGATAAAACATCTAGAAAATATTTTGGTGTCTACATTATTGTTTATTTAATAATCAACCAAAAGTGCCAGTTGCATTTTCTCAACCTTTTTTAGGTTATTATTTTTCTGATTATCAAGATCGTACTGTATCAAAATAGCCCATTATTTTCTGTGACCCACCGTGTGATCAGATAATCTACATTGTGTGTTGGTTTATACTCGTTTCACTTCCTGCGGTCGTTACTGTTTAAAAAGCTGCTCCTTTGATTCTTAGGAGTGCATTCTTGATCCTCTGTGTTCGATTCCCCACAACCAAAACAAACGCCCATCTCTAGGATTTCCTCTCTTTTGATTCCTTTTTTTCCCTGCAGAGGGCATGTTGAGATATCGTTGTTGTAATCTTTGTAGTTCCCACCCACTCTTTGGCTCTCCTCTCCGTCCCTCCATCAGAAGTGCTCATTCTGGGCCACAGCCCCGGCCTCCAGCAGGGCTCTGATGGCCTCATGGCTGTAGGACAAGGCCTCTTTAAGCACCTGCACCGTGTGCTGCCCCACCAGGGGGGGCGGGTGTGGGGGGCTGCTGTACTCAAAGCTGCTGAAACGCACAGCTGGACCTGGAGGGGGCAGAGGATAAAGAAAATAAAGAAAGATCAAAGTGTAGTTAGCGCTCCGACAGCGGTGACGTTAACAACAACAAAAACAACAATAAAACAGTAAACATGTGGTGACGTTGTTTAGAGAAGAATAAGGAGAAAAATGTGTCAGATGGAGATCACGGACACATGAGCGCACGCACGTAAAGCACAGGGGCACACATTTAAACATGCAATAACACACACACACACACTCAAACAAACACTAGAACACACTCACACACACACACACACACACACACACTCAAAGAAACACTAGAACACACACACACACACTCAAAGAAACACTAGAACACACACACACATACACACACTCAAACAAACACTAGAACACACACAAACACACACACAAACAAACACTAGAGCACACACACACTCACTCACTCACT
Source organism: Micromesistius poutassou (assembly GCF_964030765.1). Taxonomy (NCBI): domain Eukaryota; kingdom Metazoa; phylum Chordata; class Actinopteri; order Gadiformes; family Gadidae; genus Micromesistius; species Micromesistius poutassou. The sequence goes on from NC_140281.1 coordinate 7,005,790, forward strand.
CACTCACTCACTCACTCACTCACTCACTCACTCACTCACTCACTCACTCACTCACTCTAAAAACACTCACGCTAAAAACCGAGAACGCCCCTCAATAAGTGTGTGAAACAGCTCGTTTGCGCTCAAACTTTACTCCTGTAACAGTGTGTCATCAGACACACTGCCTGTCAGTGCAGTGGGCGGGGCTGAAGTGCATAAGTCACGCCTCCCGGCGACCCGCAATTTTTACTACTTCCCAGTGTGTCAATTTGCCAACACACGCGCAAAGTGTTCGACCAATCACAGCAGACCTGGCTACTTGGGAAAGGGGGGCCTTAAAGCGACATGATATAAAACAGAATGTTTTTGAAAGATGCTGAAATTGGTCATGCCTGTATGTCCAAAAAATACCCCTTATTATTAACATACAGGCATGACCAATTTCAGTTACTATTCTAGTAATACCCCCAAATGGAATTATTAACCGTAAAAAAGCATGATGGGATCTTTAACAAAACAGTGAAATATGACTGCGCAAACACACTCAGTGTGTTAACTCAGTTAACCAGAAGAAGGGTTGGTTTCCGTTTGCCCAAAGAATGTAATAAAATAAATAAGAGCAGCCTCCTAACAACTGTTGTACATGATATCTAACGCCATGTGACTGTGGGAACTGGAGCAAATTGTAAATGTGACAGGTTTGTTCTCTCTAACACACACACACACAAACAATCCCACACATGTACACTCACACACACGCAACTTCCCCAAAGGGATATACAACAGATAGAACAGATTGACTTTGAGGAACAAAAGAATGGTTTTGATATGGCTCTTACACAACACACACACAGACATTCTCTCTCTCTCTCTCTCTCTCTCTCTCATGGTCTTCCTCTCCTCTAGTCCTCTTCTTTCATCTTCTGTTCCCTTGGTTTGGCTCTTGTCTTCATCAAGACCAGCCTCCTAAACATGTTTGTGTGTGTGTGTGTGCATGCGTGCGTGCGTGCGTGTTCTTTCTGGCTGCTGTTTGCATGTAAATGCCTGTGGACAATTGTGTGTATCTGTGTGCGTGTGTGTATGTGCGCGTGTGTGTGGTTTCCACAGCTGTGAAGAAAGATGGAGTGATTTCTTTGTAACCACATCCTCTATCCTAAGTATCCATCTCTCCTCTCCTCCATAGTTCAACAGTGTGATCCCTCAAATGCATGTGTCTTATTGTACACACATCTCCACACAAGGACAGCAAAGACACACACACTATTACAATAAGAATAATACAAATATATACTACATGCCAAAAAATACTCCTTATCATTAGGGGAAGAGTCATTGCACATGTATGTAACAAGACAAATCTATATGTATATCACATAATGTGATCTCTGCATTTAACTAATCACCAGCAGCACTGGGGCCAGTCGGCGGCCACAGAGCAGCCTGGGGTCCACTCTGGGGCCACGGCAGGAGTCATCTGGGAGAGTAACCTCTCATGGGTCTTCATGATCAGAGAGAGAGAGAGAGAGAGAGAGACTAAAATTAAGACTACATTTAAATTTGTAATGTATTTTAAGAAAAGTCAATTTTATGTTTAAAATGATGATTAATCATTATTCTTTTGGTGTCCAATGTATTATTTTAAAGATGGAGAGGGAGAGAGTCACCGAGAGACGAGGAGAGACAGAGCGATATAGAGGGCACCATGCACAGATGCACACACACACACACACAATACAAAACCACACGTGCACACTACTTGCACACAATCCAAACTCTTCTACTTGTGCACATAGCGCTTGACTTGTGCGAGAGAGATCTCTATATATACAGTATATAAATTATATATATATATATATATATATATATATATATATATACATACACCTGGACACTGTAAATAATAGAGGTATCAGTTATGAGAAGAGACGAGGAGAAGAGAAAGTTTATTGACTTTTGAACTATTGAACTAACTAACTAACAAACTGAATTGTTGTAGACTTGTGTGTTTACGTACATATATATGTGTGCTTCCTAGGGGTGTATATGTATGTACAGAATTTGACCCTGGGGAGGCATTCCCAAGGCTGTGCCTGGTTATTACATGCAAATAGGAAATCTGAAAAAAACAGCTGAAAATAATTCTGAATTCTGGACTTGCCAGTACCATCATTCCATAAGCAGGCACATGCACGCATACAACATTGAATGCAAAAGATGATTGAAAACATAATTCAGGTCATGAAGTTCAGTAGCAAATTGCATTGTATAATGGCACATGGGATTAGAGCGAGAGAGGCAGGGGGAGAAAGGGGACGTATGAAGGGAGAGTTTAGAAGATGGGAACAGGAGGGGGGGTGAGATGGAGGGTGGAAACGTGGGTCAGAGCCGTCATCTGTGAAGTCCTCTCTCTTTGATCCTCCCAGTCTCTCCCTCCTTCCTCTCTTGCGCTTTCTTTACATTTGCCCTCCTTCTTTCCCTTTAATGAGCCTCACATACATACCTAATCCATGTTATCAGCCTCACATGTTTGCATGTTCACGCGCACGTATGCAGAAATAGAACACAGGAACACAAACACGGTGAGGGGCGGCGGGTGCCTTGCCTTATCCATGGACTGAGGCAGGGAACTCAACCCTTGTCCGACTGCGTTGTCGGGGGTAGAGGGGCTGAGGTCGCTAGTGATCCAGGTAGGTTGATATTTGCAGGTTTTTTACATGTATTGGCATTGGCCGATACACGTTCGCCAATTTATTATTTATTTATTATTATTATTTATTATTTAAGATAGTTCAATAAATGTTCCTTTTTTAAATTGAGACTTGTAACATTTGTTATCATCATTGTGTCATTTTAATGATGTAAACTGAGGGAGCAAAAGCAGTATCGGCTCCAAATATCGGCTCAAGAAAATCGGCATTGGCGTATCAGTCGGCAATCGGCCCTAAAAAATCCATATGGGTGGAGCCCTAGTCGGGGGCCACCCACAACCGACTGCACCTCCGACCCCACTTCCATCACCATCAACCACACCGCAGACCACTCCATAAAGGAGGACAGAGAAGGAGAAGAGGAAAGAATGGTAGAAGCTCTCCCCACTTCCACTTTATGGAACACGCTGATCAAATTGATTGAAGATAAAATGAAGATAAAAAAACACACACACACACACACACACACACACACACACACACACACACACACACACACACACACACACACACACACACACACACACACAGATTAATGCCTGTCTATTTTTATAACATGTTCATATGGGAGCTAATGCTACTGCATGTAATCTGTGTTTCTAATGCACAGATTGTGTGCATATGCTTTTGTGTGATTTTCTTACTGGACTCTGAAGCGTAACAGTTACTTTTCACACAAACCACACACAGATATGTCGCTACATTGGAGTTCCAGGTTGTTATTCGAGGGCTAGAGAAACAACTGTGTTGAATTTGAGAGATTCATTGGTTGATGAAACAAAACTAAATCTTTCCATTTTGCAAACTGGGCATCCTTTCACTTCGCTGTCCCTGTGCCAGTTCGTCCAGAGGGGGTGACAGATCTGTGGCTGGATGGCTCCACACAATGGGGGGATCGTTCATCCACCACTTGCACAAAAACTGGGCATGAGAAGCGGCGGCTCTGTTTCCAACCAACCAGCCACATGCTCAGGGTGTCTGGGTATACAATTAAGGTCTTATGTAACACTCACTCCATCCATCTATCCTCCAGTAAGCCCTGAATCATGCCATGTATCCAGCTATTGTTAACCTATAAATGCTGAAAATATTGTGTTGAATTGAATAATAAATTATTTTACAACAAGGGTTGTCCCATTTCCATAAGTAAGTATAGTATTTTTAAGGACTATTAATATCAGCAGACTGTATTCATCCTTAACATGCCTTGAACGATAACTATGGAAACAAGCTATTACACACACACACACACACACACACACACTAGGGAATATGGTGCTTATCATTGTGGTTTGGTTTTAAATCTTGAGGGAGATTGCAGAGGGAATGGAAATGTATTGAAGGATGTAATGGATATGCTACAATTATGTCCCTGTGTGTGTGTGTGTGTTATGCTATGGCCTCTGATGTTGTTAGACTGCAGAATAAATTCATGCAATCGAAACACAAAAGCATGTATGTGCGTACGCACATACTACACACACATACACAGAGTAAACTATTGAAAAAAAAATATCACATGGGATCCATAAAGCCCTCCTGTGCCCATGTGTCCCTCTCTGTCCTTCCTGCTCTTTAGCTTTCTACTTCCCCCTTTCTGTTTTTCCCTCTCTCCATTTCGTTCTTCTTGTTTTTTTTACTACCTGTACTCCTTTGGTTCTCAGTTTCCTCCCCTGTCCTCACTCTCAATCTCATTTTAATGATGGCGATCCCTTGAACTTGTTTATCGTTCCAGTCTGAACTCGATGCATCCTCTCTCTGTCTTTTCAACATGGCTCCAAATCTTTGAGGCTGCTTAGAATGTTTGCAGACAGCGTGACATTTGACCTGGGAGACATCAGCGCACATTGAGGGGAGTAAAGACAGCCCATAATAGATCACGGGTCACAAGATGACCTCCTCTCTCACTAGACCATATGAGGGAGTTCTTTTGTAGACTTCATAAGAGTACTTTGTTCCAATAGTCTAACTATGGTATCCACTTTTTGCCAGACTACAGGTTTACTCACTATTATCTATTAAGCCTTCAAAAAACACCTAAAAGATTTTGCCGCCTTCTTGTGTTTCGCCGCTGTAGCAGACATAAGATATCCAGCATTAAAACAGAAAATTCAGGGGCAGGATAGTCTAGTGGTGAGGGGGTTCAACTCCCAGAAATAAAAATAAAGAGTATTGCATTATTGTCAGTCGAATTTAAGTCTTAGAGGGGGGAAGCACTAGATGACTTAAGAAGAGGAAAAGGGAGGAAAGGAGGCAGGCTGGGGGTCTCAGGGAAAGAGACAGAGAGGACAGCCTGCTGGGGGTCTCAGGGAAAGAGACAGAGAGGACAGCCTGCTGGGGGTCTCAGGGAAAGAGACAGAGAGGACAGCCTGCTGGGGGTCTCAGGGAAAGAGACAGAGAGGACAGCCTGCTGGGGGTCTCAGGGAAAGAGACAGAGAGGACAGCCTGCTGGGGGTCTCAGGGAGAGAGACAGAGAGGACAGGGAGGCTGGGGGTCTCAGGGAGAGAGACAGAGAGGACAGGGAGGCTGGGGGTCTCAGGGAGAGAGACAGAGAGGACAGGGAGGCTGGGGGTCTCAGGGAGAGAGACAGAGAGGACAGGGAGGCTGGGGGTCTCAGGGAGAGAGACAGAGAGGACAGCCTGCTGGAGCTGAGCAACCCTTGACAACACACAGACAAGCACCCGGTAGCCAACACACACACACACACACACACACACACACACACACACACACACACACACAACCTGAAGGTTTGTTGAAAACACACCAATGCTGTTTCCTAGCCCGTGACCAAGTGCAACACACAAGCTGCTTCCATTCATTACATGTCTTCCTTCTTTGTCAGAGGAACTAGTGATGGGCTAGGACACACACACACACACACACACACACACACACACACACACACACACACACACACACACACACACACACACACACACACACACACACACACACACAGAAAATCAGCCTGAGGGACAGATAGTTATACAAATATCTTAGCAGAAACAAGGCAGCAGCTCATACAAATCTTATTACAACTCGACAATTGCTTTATTATTGTTGTTTATTGATATACAGTAAGCACCACAGAAAATGAGTGAAATCATTTGTTGATCATTTCTTTATCGTTATAAATGATCACAATCAAAATAAGTCGAAATAATCACAATTATCCTTTTGTCATAATCGTGCAGCCCTACTTAATACAGATAGTTAGCACAAAACAAACAGGTAGACAGACAGTAAAAAGAAAGGTAGACAGACAACGGACAGGAGGTTAACCCTTGACAGACAGGTATACAGACAAGCAGCGGTTAACCCTCAACAGATCCAGTAATCCTACTATGTTATAGGTCAACTTCTGGGGAAAAACAGAAGATAGCCTGGGCCGAGAACCACAACCTTCCCTGGGCAGAGTTCCTATTCTTTCAGTGTTTCATTACAGAGATAATCAATCTGAGAAACTGAATTGCGCTCGTGGATGTAGCTTTCAGAAGGGAATTTCAACAAGTGCATTTCTACAGGGGCAGTGTTGAATTGAAAACTTCCCAGATACCTTTTTACAGTTTAATAGTGCTGGCAGAGTTTGTGTTTGCTGCTAATAGCCAATTGACATTTACATTCAGGGCAAAAAGCAGATGCTTTTATCCAAAGCGACTTATAATAATTAAGTACATTTGTCTGAAGAGGTGAAACAATATATCTCTGTCGGTACAGTAAGGACGTTCATAGAACCAAGTGCCAAGCACTAACAATCGCTAGGTTAACCCATTCCCCCTATACAGCAATGATCACTAGGATATGATGCTACACAACTAAGTACTATAACTAAGTACGACATACAATAACACAGTAACAGTACATTAAGTGCCAATTACCCTCTGATGATGATCGGATGAAAAAGATATGCGGCGAAAGTAAGTGAGAAGCCCTATTCATCCGGATTTGAGGTTATATGATTTGTGAGAGTAGCCCTAAACAAACAGACAGGTACACAGAGACAGGGTATGTGCATTTATGAATGCTGCTGAACAAATAGCTTCCTGTAGAGGAAAGACGGTATGATCCATCAAGTGAGCATGGCAGCTCCAGACGTCCCTGTGGATGGCAGTGTGTGTGGGTGTATGTGTGAGAGGATGAGTATGAGTGTGAGTTAATGTCCATGCTTTGGTTTAAGTCATTTTGTTAAGTTTGAATATAAATGCATGCAGGAGTGTGCCGGCGTGTGCCGCCAGTGTGTGTGTACTTATGTATGTGTGTGTGTTTGGATGATGACCAGGATCTCGTGGTCTGAATGATAAACATTTGTTATTCTGTCAGCAGGATATCCATAACTGAAGATCCCGAAGGCCTTATGTGCACACAAGTGTGTGTGCATATCGGTGTGTGTGTGGGTGTGTGTCTGTGTATGTGTGTGTGTTTGTGTTTGTCAGCAGAACATTCATTATTATGTCCCATTGCAAAAAAATGTCTCTCTTTCCTGGAAACATCAGTTAACAAATTGAGTGTGACAGAGATGGAGAAAGAAAGAGCAAGAGAGAGAGAGACACACAGAGAATGAGAAAGTGAGAGTTAGCAAGAGAGAGAGAGAGAGAGAGAGAGAGAGAGAGAGAGAGAGAGAGAGAGAGGGATGAAAAATGAGGAACAAGGAAAAAAGTTACAGAGAAAGAAAAATTCTCACAATCATGTCGAATTCATTATTTTATTAATATAATATTAGTTATTATTAATGAGTACGTATTTATCATGGGTTAAAGTATGGAAATGATATCTTGACTTAGTCCCTTACATGTGCAATGAGTGGAATTTGGCCAACTGTAGAATTACAGCTCGAAATTGCACAAATTTGCCAGATCAATTCTCTCAGCTAGCAAACTCAGTAACTAAGTATGATAGTAATATGGTCGCTCTTGTCTGTAGTCCACTGAAATTACTCATGACAAAAGACTCAATGCCAATATACCAATTAATTAAATAAATATAAATATGAAATAACTCCTGAAATAAATAATGAGGCAATAAATATATAAATAAATATAATATATATGAGTCACTATAGTTGAATTGCTCGGGACAGAAGCCGGTTTGATATTAATGTGCCTGACTCGCACAGTTTGTGAGATTTGTTGATTTTTCAGAGATGTCACAGATAATCTGAGTCTTCATGTGAAAATCCCCGCATGTTCACAGTCGCCAAGTGTGGACCACTGACCAAACGGCGAGGCAGGACCCATCACCAGGACCAGCCCTGTAGCGTGTTCTGCACATGGGGGCCCCCACTTTGAAGGTTACCTTGTGGGCAGGGGCCCCACTCCTCATCACACACACATCTGCTGTGGTGCTACTGCTACCCATGGACATGGGAGTACCATTGATGTTTTTTTTTGAAGGTGGATCCAATGTCCTTCCATTCGCTAGAAATGTGGAGGCTTCTCGTATGTTCAGTGCTGCTGTATATTCAGCGCTGTTGATTTGGTCTGAATCTGTGAGATAATCACATCCCAATCATTTGAATATAATTAAAAAGAGCTGAGAAATAAATATGGCATTATTTAAAAAACCCTGAAACTCATAAATGTGGAATTATTAAATAAAAATTCCCTGAAATAAAAAGACACAAAAAAAAGTATTTATTCATTTAACTACACTAATTTATAAGTAAAATCTGGCTTATTTATTTATTTCATAGCCATATATTTATTTATGTATAATTTTTATATTTACTTAAATTACTATTACATACACACATCAATTTGTGTATCATTAGGTGCTAGGGTGGCACATTATACACCAGCGTCTCAACACGTCTCCATAGCGCTCTTCTCCTTTATTGTACCACTGCGATAAGGCTCCCTCGTGACATCTCACATTCAAGATATCATCCAAAGCACACATGTTTGAAAACTAGGTCCAGAAAGTATGCTTTAGATCCTTCTCATGTCTATTGAAGCCTTGGTCTTTAGATCCCCGCTGATGCCAAAAGACGTGTCTCTTTTGCTTTCCATTCTTTAGGGGAAGGCATTTTTCCTGTATATTGTATTGCGGGAGTGACTGGAGCAATGTGACAGGATTGTTATCGGAGCGATCCAGAAGATTGTGGCCCTGATCTGTCTGTGTGAGACGGAGAACACAGAAGCCCTGGTTCAATTATCCTTTGATAGTCTGGGAGTTTCTCTGCCATGTATGTATCCTTCTGCTTGTTTGCATTCCAGTGTATTGATTGTGTGTGTGTGCGTGTGTGTGAGTGTGTGTGTGCGTGTGTTTCACTAACCAGGCACAGAGATTGGTCCCGCAGTAGGATGGTTCATATCCTGAATAAGGTTGTTGTGCTTCACCTGCAGACACACGCACACAAACAAATCAGATGGAATCCCTTCCTTTTTTAGTCATGAAAAGATTCTCTCCCAACATTTAAGGAGAAATACCACATCTGGAAATTCGACAATTCAAGTGCTTGGCCGGAGGAAGAATCAGATCACATGACTGCACTCACACACACAAATAGTTACACACATACGGACACACACACACGCAGGCACGCACACACACACACACACACACACACACACACACACACACACACACACACACACACCTGCTTTTGTGCAGGGGCAGAGGGCTGCAAGAGGGGATGGAAGAAGGGCTACAGGGTGATTGGATGGGCGAGGGGGTGGGGTTGTGTGAAGGTTAGGTACGGTTCTTATGGGTATATTGTCTTTGCACCGTCATCAGTTATTAAAGGCAAAGGTCTCGCTCAATGTGTGTTTGTGCATGACTTCCTCATTTGAGCGTAGCTGCTCGCTTGAGACAATCAGTGCGTTTACATGACACTCAAGAAAGTCGACTTATTGGCTTAGTCCAACTATGATTGGATTACTAAGATGCATGTATACACCTTAGTCAAGCTATACTCGAATCGAATTGGGTTACTCATAGTCGAATTATATGGGGTCAGTTCAGTCTCATTAATAATGAATGCACAGAGAAGGATTCACAAATGTATTTTGTGATTTATATATAAATAACTCTTCTCACAAATACATTTCAATGCACACACAAATGGATATCGGTATGTAATAAACAAAAATAAGTTTCAAAAAAACATTTCTGATCCACACACAAATATGTCTTGTTTTAAATAAATGTAATATAAATCCATAAATATATTAATTAAAAATATATTTGCAATTTTCATCAAAAATGTATTTGGATGTTGTTACATTTATATACAAACTGTTAAACTTGAATTTACAAGACGCTTTTCATTTGTGAACTTGTTTGCATTTGAGTGTGAACTGGGGCCTCATGTACTAAGACTTGCGTGGATTTCGGACTAAAACTTTGCGGACGCCAAAATCTGGAAAGCTGCTGCGCACAAATAAATCCGGATGTATCAATCCTTGCGTAAGCACGATTTCACGCAGATTCTCTTTGTACATCCTAATTAACGTGAAATTGAGCGCACATGCACGAGCCCGTCTCTCCACCCAGTCTCCTCCCTCATTTAATATGATAATTAGTATAAATAGGCCTGCAGTAACACGCTCGTTAGGAGAAAGGAGAACATGGAGAAAGGAAGAAAAAATAACTTTAGTGAATGTGAGGTGGAGGTGCTGATTTCGGAGGTAGAGGCCAGAAATAAGATCTTGTTTGGCTCTCTTTCCTCCGGAATCAGCACCAAAAGCAAAAAAACTGGCGTGGGAAAACGTTGCCACGTCGGTCAATGAGGTTGGGGCGGAAAGCCGAACTGTGGCTGACATTAAAAAAAAGTGGTCGGACATCAAGGTGGACGTAAAAAGAAAGGTCTCTGCCCACCGGAGAAGCGTGGGTCAGACGGGCAGCGGGGCGGAGTCTGGGAGCTCGCCCTATTTGAGCAAAGGGTGGCAGCTGTGATTTGGGATCGGCTCCTTTTTGACCAAAAAATCATAATAGTCGCGAAACACCCGTTAATTTTGAATGTGACCATCTTCTAACAAGGCCAACACTGCCATTGTCAACCTATCGGTTATTGCCACATTTTGCGCATGCTTTTATATTCTCATTTTGGATGCATGCTGATGATTGGGTGTATGGATACAACCTATGTGTCAATAATATGTACATAATTCGAAATTGGCCGACTGGTTCATTGATGTATTGATTTTTAACTAACAATGGCTTGTGCTTACTCCACTCAACATCACATAATAATATTGCAGTCAAGAATTTCACAACAAATGTGTGAAGAGAGATCATATGTCATGCGTGGTCCGGAAAATATGTAACGTTTAATAAACAAGCCATCACTGAAAATAATATTGCTGGGGCTTCCTTTTAATTCCAATATTGACAATTTAGTTTTATGGGTCTGTTTAAGTTTAGCCTAACAACAGTGTCACATTATGCGTCTCGACAACAATAATGCATGATTGAAGCGCATTTAAGATCACGCATTCCGACGTTCAAATCCACTTTGAACTCGCCTCATATTGCAATATTAGGACCTACTTCATGACTCGTGATCGAGTAGGCCTAATGTTGTTGCGCTGCATTGCCTCTATTTGCCGCCAACTGACAAAATGCAGCAGAAATGTGCGTAAGCCAGGCGTTTAGTTTGCGTGGAGAACCGCACTTTCTCACGTCAAGTCAGTCTTTGTACATCCGAACGTTTGCGTGAGAAGTTGCTTACGCAGATTTTTTGTGCGTAAGCAAGCTTTGTACATGAGGCCCCTGGTCTGTATTTATATGTGGATTTTTGAGACTCTCCTGACGTGGCTGGATTCACGAATGCATTTTTTTCAACAAGGAACTCTCTGTAGCCAATCAGATGCCTCCCTCGTTTTCAGCCAAACACATGACTGCAGTCCCTCAAGGCCAATTTCCACCAGAACCGTCATGGAAGCGTCACGGCAGTGAAGTGGCTGTGTTCCGTACTGCAATCCCCACCGGAAGCAGTCCAGATACGTTACGGCTGAGACGTCACAGGACAGGACACTTTTTTTCCACCTCGATGATCAACGATTCATCATCCATATTTCAGCTGTTGACTTCTGACTGAACTCGTAACGTTAATCAATCAATCGGTGGGAGGAGCTCCTCCGGGAGTCCGCATACGACAACAATCCCTTTCTCCTCCTGTCGCTGTTCAGAGTCGAAGCCAAAGTTCCTTTCCCCCAATTCCTTCTCCCCCATGGCCGAGATAACCCCCACTACGAGTCTTCACTTGTTGTGGAAGTACCAGAGAGTCGGAGACTCAACACAGTCTTTATTCATCATATCAGAGAACAGTTCGGCCGGCTGGATTGGCTGGATTGGCTGAAAACAAGGGAGGCATCTGATTGGCTACAGAGAGTTCCTTGTTGAAAAAAATGCATTTGTGAATCCAGCCACGTCAGGAGAGTCTCAAAAATCCAATATTTTATATAAAAATATTTACAAAATTTTAAATATAAATATATTATAAATATTTACAATATTTACAATATTTTTTTATAAATACAAACCAGTTGACACACAAATGTGAACAAGTTCACAAATGAAAAGCGTCTTGTAAATTCAAGTTTAACAGTTTGTATATAAATGTAACAACATCCAAATACATTTTTGATGAAAATTGCAAATATATTTTTAATTCATATATTTATGGATTTATATTACATTTATTTAAAACAAGACACATTTGTGTGTGGATCAGAAATGTGTTTGTGAAACTTATTTTTGTTTATGGATTTATTTTACATTTATACCTACCGATATCCATTTGTGTGTGCATTGAAATGTATTTGTGAGAAGAAGTCATTTATATATAAATCACAAAATACATTTGTGAATCCTTCTCTGTGCATTCATTATTAATGAGACTGAACTGACCCCATAGAATTAAGACCCCTAGATAATGCAATTCATAGTCGAGCTAAGGGTGCATGTACGGAGTCTAATTGGATTATGCGTTGATTTGCGTTCTGCGCATGCTCGAGATCTTTTCCCGGGGCCATGAGCCGGAAGTAGAAGGAGACGATAGTCGTGCTGTTGTTGTCGCCGTCGGATAAGGGATAACGAGAAACGGTGATTTATTTAAAAAGGTGGCGCAGAAGATGGAGGAAGCCGGTGAATGTAGTTACCCCCTATAAGAATTGTGTCCCGGCCGCGGGAGCGCGCATGGCATGCATTCATTAAAGGTGGAAGCACACAGACACTACGGTTCAATTTCACCCAAGGCTGAATTAAAATTACATGTTTTTCTAAATGTGGGTCATCAACGAGGTTTTAAAGTAGTAACTTCGGGCACATCTGTCAAAATAATATTTTTTCTCCCGACGTGTTTACAATCTTTATTTATTCATTGCGCGGCGGCGGGGAATGCGTATACAGACGGGCGGCGGAGGGGCTGCTCCGGCGGGAGAAAGATGTTTTCAGTAGACGGCTGTCAACTCACTTTGGGTCGGCGATTTATTTAAAAACCTGGTGCAGAAGATGGAGGAAGCCGGTGTCGTGCCAATGTAGTTACCCCCTATAAGGAGTGTATCATCATCAACATGCATTCAGTACACACTACACTTCGATTTAACCCAAGGCTGAATTAAAAGTTCATGTTTTTCTAAATGTTGCTCATCAACAAGGTTGTAAAATAGTAACTACGATCTTTATTCATTCATTGCGCCGCGGCCGAACTGACGGGGTATTCTCTGATATTATGAATCTTACAGACTGCGTCGGGTTCTCAGACTCTCTGGTACTTCCACAACAAGTAAAGACTCCTAGTGGGGTTTATCTCGCCCATGGGGAGAAGCAATTGGGGGAAATTAACTTTGACTTTGACTCTCTGAAGTCCAGATTGAAACGCGACATGGAGGAGAAAGCGATGTTTCAGCAGACAGCTGTCAGTTCACTTCGGGTCCGTATCATTTCTCTGACGCTCCATTGTTCCTCTCGGTCGTATGCAGACTCCTCCTCCAGCAGAGCAGCCGGAGGAGTCGGTATCCCGGTATCCCGTTCTAGTTGTAAACGCTGCAATCAGGAAGTATTCCGGAAATACTCAAGCGCACACTCGGGTCACAAGCGGAAACATACGCCATTGTTGTGCACGTAGCCTATAACCCTTTGGATATCAGAGGACCACCTATAGGAGCGGGACCCCTCATCCCACTGAAGGGCTGGTTTTGACTTTGACTACAGTTGAGCTGGCTCATAGAAAGACAAATCACCTTAAAGTTTTACATCCAGGTTGTGTGAGGTCTGATGTCGTCTCACAAATGGCAGACCAGCTGAACTCTGTGTGCACAGGTGTAAGCATTGGTTTTATTGACCACCTCAGACCAGATGAAGGTGTGGGGTCTGCTCAGTCCACCTTAAATAAAGAACTAGAGGTATGAGGTCTTTTCAGTCCACCTTAAATCACCCCTTTGAGGTCGAACGTAAACCAATGATTTGAGCTTGTTCCAGGTGGTGTGAAAACAATATGAACCGACCGTTTAATGATCACATATTTCGGAGGGTTAAAACAACGCTTGTGGGGGGAAGGGGGGGTCTTTAAAGAGCACAGGCGAACAGACGACTATTGTTCAACTACGGCTCTGGCCGCTGGTGGCAGCCGGGGCCTGGAAGTGTTTTATATTACACTACACGCACAGGCATGGATGGACACACACACACAAACACACACACACACACACACACACACGCACATGGATGGATGACCACACACACAGGCAAGGCACACATACACACACACAGGCGCACACACACATATACACACACACACACACACAGGCGCACGCACACATATACACACACACACACACACACACACGCATGGACACACATACACAGACACACACACAGGCGCATGCACACATATATACACACACACAGGTACACGCATGGACACACACACACACGCACATGGATGGATGACCACACACACACACACACACAGGCAAGGCACACACAGGCGCACGCACACATATACACACTACTGAAAAACATACAGGCACACACAGACAGACACACACACACACGCACACAATGAGTGGAAAACTGAAGTCTGAGCGTGCGGAAAATGCAAAGGAGTCTGGATGTGGGCGAGGTCACTGGATAAACATCCACTTAGAGTGTGTGTGTGTGTGTGTGTGTGTGTGTGTAATATGGAAACGAAGTAGCCTGGCATATGGGCACGGACTCAGCATACATTGCCTTAACACAGAGGCTCTGTGTGTGAGTTGGTAAACAGACACACATATGCACATACATAGACAGTGACACACAAACAAAAAAACATACGCTCACTCATACACCCACCGACCCACACCCACCAGAAAGTAGTGTGTGTGTTTATTTATGTTTCTCATGTCTCCCAGATGTGTGTATTGCTTCTTCACCTCTTTTTAATCTTTCATTCTCATTCTGTACTTATTCTCTTCTTGTCCTTGTTACCCACACACAGACACACACCCTCTGCCTCAGTGTCACTCTACATCAATGACAACAACATCTTAAATAAATTGTAACACTAAACAATCTATCTTAAGCTATCTTAATTGCACCGCCTTTCCTCCCTCTCTCCCCCCCCTCTCCCCCCTCTCTCTCTCCAACCCATCCATCTCTCCCCCCTCTCTCTCTCTCTTCCCCCCTCTCTCTCTCTCTCTCACTCTCTCTCTCTCTCTCTCTCTCTGAGTAAATTATGTAAGGGATAATGTATACAACGCCGGTCAATAAAAGAAAATAATAGATAAGTAAAAAAGTAAAATAGTAGTGCAATGTATTTAAGATCAACAGTCTCTGATACCCATGTCGGGACTCCAACCGACCTAAAGGAACTTGGTCCTTACCCACGTCGGGACTCCGACCCAACCTAAAGGAACTTGGTCCTTACCAACTCTCTGGGGTCTCTCTGGTATCAGATCATGTATCTCTCTGGTAAAAATAGGCAAAGTTAGTCTTGTTTTAAAAGCTGTCAGAGTTGGGGCAAGTCTTAAAACCTCAGGGAGTTTATTCCAGCTATTTATTGCATAGTAACTAAATCCTGCTTCCCCATGTTTCTTGTTGACTCTGGGGATAATTAACAGATTGGTCTCAGAAGATCTTAGTGGCCTAGAAGGCTTATGTAGTGGAAGCATATCAGTTAAATATTTTGGCCCTAAACCGTGTAGGTTTAGGGCCACAATACCAAGTTTTTTTGGGAGACCTGTAAGGAGACCATTGCAGTTATCAAGCTTGCTAGTGATAAAGGCATGTCGTTTTGTAAATCTTAGACATGAGCCCTCTAAGTCTTGCTACGTTTTTAAGGTGATAATATGCAGATTTTGTAACTGATTTGATGTGACAGTTGAAATGTAAATCTGAATCCATGATAACCCCTAGATTTCTGGCTTTGATAGAGGTTTTCAGGGACAGAGAGTGAAGGTGTTGGGTTACTTTAAGCCTTTCAGTTTTAGCACCAAATACAATTATCTCGGTTTTGTCCTCATTTAGTTGAAGGAAATTTTGGCACATCCAGTCTTTGACTTGCTCAATGCACTGGCACAACATATCTATGGGCTGATAGTCATTTGGTGATAGTGATACATAGATTTGCATGTCATCAGCATAGCAATGATGGTCAATATTGTTATTTTGCATGATTTGCCCTAGTGGGAGCATGTAGATGTTGAATAGAGAGGGTCCTAAGATCGAACCTTGTGGGACTCCACATGTCACTTTTGTTGATTCTGAAACAAAGTCGCCAATGGAAACAAAGTAGTTCCTATTTTGTAGGTAGGACCTAAACCAATTTAAGACCTGTGCCTGAAAGCCCCACTCAGTTTTCTAATCTGTCCAAAAGTATTGTATGGTCTACAGTGTTGAATGCAGCACTGATGTCTAGTAGCATTAGTATTGAGATTTTGCCAGAGTCTGTGTTAAGATGGATGTCGTTTACAACTTTAATAAGGGCTAATCTTAATCTCGGTGCTGTGAAGAATGAATGTAGAACGTTCATTGATATACCATTTTTTGACAGTATTTTGTCTGTATGTTGGGAATAAAATATATATTAAAGAAAACACAGAAGTGGTCCGACAGTGAAGGATCAGTCACCGAGAGATCTGAAACATTGAGACCCTTTGTGATAACCAGGTCTAGAGTGTGCCCCTTACAATGAGTAGCCTCTTTCACATGTTGAGACATTTCAAATGTGTCCAAAATGGTCAAAAGTTTTTTTGCACACTTATCATTAAAATCATCAGTATGAAAATTGAAGTCACCAGTTATAACTAGACAGTCAAAGTCTGTGGAGATGCTAGACAATAATTCAAGTCATTGAAGAAATTTGCAGAGTATGTGGGTGGCCTGTAAATAATTAATAGGAGAACTCTGGGGAACATTTCAATACAGCACAAAGGTATTCGAATTATGAGAAATCACAAAATAACATCTGTTTCCCCTGAAATACATTTTTAAATATAGCAGCAACCCCTCCGCCTCTTTTTCCAGATCTACATACAGTACATCAAAAAAGTTATAGTTGGGAGGAGCTGTCTCTATCAGGTTGCACTGTTATTTTGTTCAAGCCATGTTTCAGTTAAAAACATAAAATCCAGTTGAGAAGTGGTAATAAAATCATTAACTAAAAAAGATTTGTTATTAAGAGACCTAACATTAAGTAGACCCATCCTGATGGTGTTATTGATAGGCTTTAAGGTTGATTTTGGTTTGGAGGGAATAGGTTTTGGTTTGGAGGGAATAGGTAGGATTTGTGAGGTTAGCAGAGCGTCTAAGCTTCCCTTTGTTTACTCTCTCAGTGATTACAGCAGGAATGCAAAAGTTGCCATGTTTTGACGTAGGCAACATTGGGTTCAGCAGATTATGTGAAACTTCCTTCATACTGTGTCTATGGGGGGGCGGGCTGGGGCACCCTCTGCTTGGGTGTTATCCTCTGCACTTGGGAGTGCAGAGGAGGGGCGTGGCCGTTCCTCGCCAAGCCAGCATCTGCGATGGCGGAAGGCATGGTGTCGATGGCGTTGAGCGGCCTGTTGTCTCTCTTCAAGGTCTGTGGTCTGTCTGCTATCTGTGTGTCAGATAGTGGCACAGTAGATGTGTGGGGGAGGCTGTAGTCTCGCTTCTTCTCAACCTGTGCTCTGACTGTGGCCTGTGTGTCAGACCATGGCAGGGTAGATCTGTGGGAGAGCCAAGATTGTCCCCTAACAGTTTTGAGCCTAACCTGTTTGGTGTAGGCCATCTGCTCTGAAAAGGGATTTGCGCCCCCAGAACAAGTTGAAATTGTCAATAAAGCCCCTTTCTCTTTCATTGCAGACTCTGGAAAGCCATGTATTGAATGCAAGGAGACGACTGAATCTGTTTATTCCCCTGTCAACTGCTGGTATGGGTCCACTGATGAATGACCTAATGAGTAATTTGTCCAGTATGTCCAATAGATCAGTGAAATCCCTCTTCATAAGTTCTGACTGTTCTCTTCGAATATCATTAAGTCCTACAGGCACAATAACCTGTGAGATTTTGGGGTTTTCCAATATAATTGTGGCTAGTTTCTGGCTGACATCACTAACCGTCACATCTGGAAAGTAGCGTGTTTTGATCTTCTTACCGGTTATATCCTTTATGGTAGAGTCTCCTACAATCCGAGTGTCTGGTTCATCTGCTTTCTGTGAGATGGGCCCTTGTTGGCTTGAGGTGGCGGTGGCAGACGCATGCACAGCTCGCCTCCGTAGCGACTGGTTCTTCTATGTAATGTTTGTACGTAAAACTGTGTCTGTGTAAATGTGTTTACATTAAAGCCTGCATACATGTTTTTGTGTGTGTGTGTGTGTACATAATAAGTACTGTAGCAGTCAGTAGTCTTTCAAAAGCCTTCTGCTGGTCCCTAACACTAACCACGGAAACACAGAATGGTACCACGCTAAAGCACTGCCACAGTTGTTATCTGTCTAATAATACACAATAACGTTGTTATTATGCATCCAAAAAAAAAAGATACCCACAATGCTGTCTATAGGAAAACAACATATTCAACCGTTTAGCTAAGGATACAAAACTTGTTAATTGAGGGCAACACAAAGCTAAATGATTGAACAGAGGACAAGCAGGCCCTACTTTTGTCTAGCCATTTAATGACTATAGAATCCAGGGCCATGTTGGAAACCAACCTACAGCATAAAAGCATTATTTGTGGTCAATTGCGTTGAGAAAAAGACAGAGATGGCCCGCCATTATGCTTGGCAGTGCTAGCGGTGCATAGCATTGATCGCCACGCTAGTGTTTGAGCTGGTGAGTGTGCCCTTGTGCTTGTATTTGTGCATGCATGCATGCAAGTGTAACAGTATGATTGTGCACGTGTGTGTGTGTGTGTGTGTGTGTGTGTAATCCTATCTGCTTGTTATTCGGGGTATCATTACATCCATATGGTCATCAGCATCAGTCACTGTATAGACGTGTCAGTCAGTCGACTCGCACGCACACGCACACGCACAAACAAATATGCTGCTCATACACAGACACACTTATCACAACACACATAAACATGCTCACAGGTAAAATCAATCCGGAATAATACTCCCACATAAATTAACAAAATAAAAGACACAGCTGAAAAAATACGACACAAATGAAAAAAACATTCAAACTAAACATCTCGGATTGTAAAATGAAGGGAAATAGGGGAATCACCAAGACTGGAAATGTGAGTCAGGCTGTATCAAAGCAGAGAGCTGTTAACAGGGACATTAAACCGACTTTTTAACTATTAAGTCTTATAGTCTTTGACTTATTCCACCGAAACATTGAAAAAATGAACGTGTAAAAGAATTGGACAATAAGACTACAGTCTAAGGTCTGTAGGTCTACAGTACACATCAGTACAGCAAACAGAGTTTCATTGAAAAGAACAGCGTCTCATTGTGTGTCTTATCTGGGATCCAGCAATCCTACTATAGACGTTTTTACACTGCCAAGTATGCCGCCTTATGCACACCTTTTTCGTGGCACGGTCCGCACGTTTACACTGCCTGAGGTAAATTGCTGCTTGAGTTAGCACCCCAATTTACCCTCCCGGACCCTACACACATTGGCGGTTTATTTTCATGTAAATGTGATTAGACACTCCACGGTTCCGGGGGGGGGGGGGGGGGGGTGCTTGGGTAGAGGTGCTGCTGCGCTGTCTCTACAACAGAGACAATGCAGCGATATCAACATGAGTTGTTCTAACTGGAGGGACGGTGAAATCTGCGAGCTGCTGACCATCATGGGAGAGAAGGTGATGCAGTTGCATTAAATGAAGACGTTGAAAGATGGTACGATCTACAAAAAAGACGCAGAGGAACTGTCCTTACGAGGCTTTTGTCGGGTTAAAAAACAAGTGGTCAGCAAAATAAAGAATATGCTGGCGTTTTTGCACTTGTCAATAGTTAATCGCGTTTGTAGCCTACACTCAGACGTGAACTCATTCTTGCATGCGGGTGTCTTCATTCATAAAGAAATAAAAACATTCGGTAGTATTCAAATTATTTTAAAGAGGTCTAGACCCCGCCTTCTCCAGTGAACCAAGAAAGCCCCGTGACAAACGGGGGATTTTACCCCCTCGGTTTTACACAGGAAACTTGAGATAAGACGGGGAAATTGCCGGGTGTGCCAAGCCACGACCGAACCAGCTTGGCAGTGTAAAAAGGCCTTATGTTATTCAGCTTCAGATACAGAGTTTATTTCATTACATCTTATTGTACAAGTACACAAGAGTAAAATACTTAGGCTTGGTTCTTCAACTGTCACATAGCAGCAACAATACAAGATAATGTAAATAAAAAATAAAAAATAATAATAATAAAAATAAGTAGTAGCATCAATAATGATTAAAAAAAAGTAAGTAATAATAGTAGAGAAACTAAAACAGTGGTAATAATAAGTAATGAGGTGTAGCTTTTATAGCCGAACTCCGGCACAGACCTCGTGCCGGAAACAAAAGAAGGGGATTTTAAAAAGTGAAGTTTACATTGCTTTAAGTTTAACACCGATGGCCGAGTTCATGTTGGCCAATTACACGCTTATGCAGTGGTGGACTCAGGGGGGAGGCAGCGGGGGCAACCGCCCCCCCTCATGCCTCCATGGTTGAAAAAACATGCAAAAGTGCACTCAAGGGTGGTGAAAACGAGAGGAAGTGCCTTATTGGCTGCCCTTTACACATGCAAAAAATGATTGAGTACCCTTTAGGGTGCCCCTTCATACAATCAATTATGATGATGTGCCCTCTAGAGCAAGAGTTTAAAGTCACAATTCTGACTTTAATCTCAGAATTCTGAAAAAGATTCCAAATTCTGAGATTAAAGTCAGAATTCTGACTTTATTCTCATAATTTGGACTTTTCTCAGAATTCTGAGAATAAGGTCAGAACTCATTTTTTTTCTTATGTGTGGCCCTAATCCTCTTCCGTATAATCTCAATGAGGATGAGGACTATTTCATCATACATGATGCATCATAGCTTTTTGCGCGCTGGTGGGGCCCCATGTTGTGCAGATGTGCCCTTTTTATTTTTTCGCCTCTGCCCTTCAAACAGTCTGAGTCCGCCTCCGCCACTGCGCTTATGGCGTGTGTCCACCGAGCGGTGCAGTACGGTTAGGTGCGATTATGTGCGGTACGGTTTGCGTTTCCACCACCAAAAGTGGGTGGGGTCCGGATTCCGCGATTAGCCGTACCCATTTTTCATTACTCCTCCGTTGTAGTACCAAGCGGTCTGAAAGGGTGCCGACAAGTTCAAGCTACACATGTCGTCCATTGATTGGTCGACAGGGGGATAATAAAAAACAAACACATTACCCGCAAGGTATTTCTGGACAACGGCGAAAGCTTTGTTTATTGAAGAAAATGTTGCGCTAAAGTTTTCCGTCCTTCTTGGACGTCCTCCATTGTTGCTTTTTGTTGCGTGCTTTTTGTTGCGTGGTGTTCTTCTTTTTCATTGAATTTCTTAGCGGGCTACACTGTGTCAGGATGCTATGATGTCATGATGCTTATGTAGCTTCCGTGGCTATCGCCATCTGGCTTAAACCCTGCCCTACCATAAGGGTACTGTCTTAAACCCCGCCCTATCATAGGGGTACTGTCTTAAACCCCGCCCCATCATAGGGGTACTGTCTTAAACCCCGCCCCATCATAGGGGTACTGTCTTAAACCCCGCCCCATCATAGGGGTACTGTCTTAAACCCCGCCCCATCATAGGGGTACTGTCTTAAACCCCGCCCCATCATAGGGGTACTGTCTTAAACCCCGCCCCATCATAGGGGTACTGTCGGCGGTGGAAACGCGAGCCGTAACTGAGCCGCACCTAACGGCACTTTGATGTACTCCACCTTCCGGACCTAATGGTACCGGACCTAACCGCATTGCTTGGTGGAAATGCACCATTAGAGACCCCCGCCTCCAGAGAGAACTTGAAACACCTTGCACACCAACATCTGAGCTCGTCTGCCATCACACTTTAGACATTAGTCTGAACTCTGACTTGTGAGACGAGTAAGTCTCTAATCCCAGTTCATGTTTCTTATGAGTGGGTAAAGAAAGATTCTTAAGAAATCTGCTTTAGAGCACACAGGAGAACATAGGTTTAGGTTTTGGTGGGTTCTTAGAGAGATGTATGAAGAACAACTGATAGCGAACACTAATGTTTTTGACAGGTTTTTTTGGCTTTTGACAGTTTTTCGGGAACTGATTTGTTGAGATATGAGTGTTTTGGTCAACCATCTCATTCGACGACAGTCGATCCAAAGTATTAAACAGAGGAACACATAAATATGTTTGAGCGATTGCATTACAGAGGTTCCTGGCTCTATGGTCGCCAGGGACTGAGCACGGTGTCGTGAAATACAATTTTACAATACAATTTGGAATGGGAATTTCATTAGAAAAAGAGGTATTGTGAATGATGATTAGATATTAAACCGTCAAATTACATAAGGATAGAAGCATTTTAAAATGGATAAGCATCGCGACTTTACATTTCATAAGGCGTAATAAGTTAAGGGTCAGTCCTATTTCCGTGAATCAATCTCTCTCTTTCTCTTTCTCTCTCTCTCTCTCTCTCTAATTTCCTGTCCCGGAGTGCTTTGGTCTGCTACGTGTTACAACATATGGAGGACATTTGGCTTTGAATGTTATTGATCGGGACCTTGTGCAGCTTTAAGCCTCACCTGCCTGGCACGTGTGTGTGTGTGTGTGTGTGTGTGTGTGTGTTTTAGCCTGTAGTGTGTGCTTCTGTATGGGGACACGTATGTGCAAAAATGTTATACAAAGTTATTGTGTGCGTGTAGTGTGTGGTTAAAGCCCCTGTTAGTCCTGACTTCTTTCAAGTCTGTGTGCAATTTACCACGCTTTGTGATCAAAAGGTGCATACGCACGCACGCACGCGCACACACACACACACACACACACACACACACACACACACACACACACACACACACACACACACACACACACACACACACACACACACACACACACACACACACACACACACACACACACACACACACACACACACACACACACACACACACAGCATCAGGGCACCAATTTCAAACTATACTCTCTCTGTCTATCTCTCATCATCCCGTACTCTATCCTTCACCCTAACCTTCCCTGACTCCATATGTCCATCCATGCATGCATCGGTGCACGCATCCATCCATCCATCATTCTGTTTCTCTAAAACAGATCACGCATGCTCAGACTCATTTTGCTTTCCGCTACACTTTCTCCCTCACTCTAACTCTCTTTCGCCCCTCAAACTCTCACACTCCCTAAATCCCTCACTCTGTCCCTCCATCTCTCTCTCTTTCTCTCTCCCTTTCCCTTCCAACTGTCTCACTCACTCCCTAAATCCCTCACTCTGTCCCTTCAGCTCTCTCACTCCCTAAATCCCTCACTCTGTCCCTCCATCTCTCTTTCTCTCACCCCTCCAACCCTCTCACTCTGTCACTCACTCGCTATGTATGCTCTCACTCTCTCACCCTCCCTGATGTGTGGTCATCGCTCTCTACTGCTCCAATGCAAATCAAAGCCTTTACTAACATCAATGTTAACATTGGCCTCACTGGAACTCCGGTTAAAATATCAGAGGGGCAGCAATCCAATGTCCTTGCTCCTTTGTTTTCCCTCCCTCTCTTTCGGGGAAACGAAAGCACCAGAAAAGTGCTTTATGTTGGTGTGGATGGAAAACCCGAGCACGGCCCACAGATTACATGCAGAGTCCTTCATCATCATCATCATCATCTCTTTCTTTCGTCAATTAATGTTATCCCAAACACCTTTCTCTCAGTCGAACTTTCCATCTCTGCATCTCTCCACCCTACATCACTCTCTCTTTCATTCTCGTATGTTTGATGTAGCCGGGTCCATCCAATAGGAGTACTAACCAGCCCCCAAGGGAAGCACAAGCACGTGGGTACACACACACACACACACACATTAGTTTAACATCAAGGCATGCCACTATGTTTGAATGTCAAAGATTTCTATGTGTGTATGTATTTATGTGTGTGTGTGTGTGTGTGTGTATGTGTGTGTGTGTGTGTGTGTGTGTGTGTGTGTGTGTGTTTGTGCATGTGAATGTGTGTGTGTGTGTGCACATGTGTATGGTGCGTGGTGTTCTTTGCATAACCCTATGAATCAAAGAACTCCGTGAACCATTTCAGATTCCCCACATTGTCACGGATCTCCACGGGCACAGACCGTCTATTGCAATAGACGGTCACATGACACTATCAATATTCACCATGCCTACTCTTATCTTTGACTCTGATCGCTCATGTAAATCCTGAGGTGGGACAGATGTTTTGTGCTTTGCGGGCTGTTGGTTCGAACCCTGGATGAACTGGGGGGGGGGGGGGGAGGGGGGGGGGCAGCAGAGTGAATGGTTCTACCATCCATATCCCCTTTAGGAAAATCACTTTTCCTAAAGGGAAATCTGGATTCAAGCACATTCCCTATAACAAATGACACCCCAGCACAACGCTCCTATTTAACTGTAATTATATGAATCTGCCTGGAAAGGGAATCAAGGACCACACCAGTGGTTTGGTCTGGTCTTGAGAGTGGGCTTTTAACGAAAAAAAGGAGGAATGGAGGAACGGAGTGTGCCCTCTTGGTTTTCAAGCTGGAGGGCCAGTACCCTTGAATACAAAAGAGAATTTGAGCTAAAAGTGTTCATAACAAAGCTGACATCTACAGCCATACAATGGCACTTTGGGATGACCCTCTTGTTGTCTGGAACTTAACTATGACACATTTAGCCAAAGTAGTCCTGATGAACTCTCTCTCCCGTCACAGACCGCCATGGAACTGGGCACGGTGTCGTCAAATACAATTTCACAATACAATTTGGAATGGGAATTTCATTAGAAAAAGAGGTTATTGTGAATGATGATTAGATATTAAACCATCAAATTACATCAGGATAGAAGCATTTTTAAATGGATAATTAAGCATAAGGACTTTTACATCATCTCTCTCTCTCTCTCTCTCTCTCTCTCTCTCTCTCTCTCTCTCTCTCTCTCTCTCTCTCTCTCTCTCTCTCTCTCTCTCTCTCTCTCTCTCTCTCTCTCTCTCTCTCTCTCTCTCTCTCTCTCTCTCTCTCTCTCTCTCTCTCTCAGTTCCATGAAGGCTATGTTTGCTGCGGTGTTGTGTCTGTGTATTCAACACACAGAGAGCAGTGGGGACCTCACACAACCTTATGAGGGCCCCTTGTGTCTCCCCCTTCAATGGAATATGTGTGTGTGTTGCCAACCAGGAACCACAACACAAGAGATCCCACCGCCAGGGTCCCCTCTTGACCTCGGCTGCCTGGTGTCTGCACATACACACACAAACATGCACATGCATGCATACATAAAAATACACACACACACACACACACACACATACACACATAAATGAATGTGATGCAATGCGTAGGTGACTTCTGGGTCAAGGACTGTAACAAGTAAGCTATAGACCTGGTGGGGTCTATAGCTATCAAAGAGGGTATCAAAGAGGGTCACAAAGGACGCATACGTTTATCAATTTGGGGGCTCCAGCCCTTCAAGAAATTACTCACAAAGTAAAAAAGTTATTCCCAGACCGCCCTTTCGGGATAGCTAGAGATGCCAAAATGTATACCCACATTTCTGGGGTCCCGGGAACGACATATGAGATATGGAGTTTTTACAGAAAAAAAGTTTTCCAAAATGGACTATTTTTTTGACAACGCCTCTAAGAAGTTTTTCCTGCAAGACCTAGTGGATCAGAACGTGGTTGAGATAGGAAGGTCCTCCCGCCCTAGGGCCAGACTGGGACCCCTGAACCTTGGCCCTCTCGGGCCCTGAGGGAAGGGAGGGGGGGTCCGTGGTTTCTGGTTAGGATAGGGTCTGGCTTTTTTTCCAGAGACCCACAATTTCCACAGAGCAATCCAAAGATGCATCCTGGTTGAAGGTCTAATGGTCAAGTTTCTATCTCATTTCTAGCAAAGGCTTGTGTTTCCAATGCGTTTCAATGGAGCATTTGATGATGCTGTGTGAGCCTTTCCTGTAGGGCTAGAGCCTGCCTCAACGGTGCTTACATTGTTCCTCATCACAGCGTCCTGCTCCTATCACAGGAAATCAATATGTTCGGGGGTTGTTCAGAATATTGTCTTCATATAACATGTTCATGTATTAAATGCAGGATATATACATGCATGTTACAGAAAATGAAATAATGGGGGGGGGGGGGGGGGGGGGTTTGAGGGACGTTGTTAGTTTCAGTTTTTGAGGAGGTCTGCTGCAAAAATCTGAAATCAGATTGTTGTTTTTGACGTATCCAAGACTAGAGGGTGCACTGCGCAACCACCCCCCTTCAGAAGTCGAAAAAACGGATGATATAACGGATGAAATCGCATTATACCGGGTTTGTGTGTGTGTGTGTGTGTGGGGGGGGTCGTGCTTGTTTATTTTTGAGTATCTGTGAAGTGTGTTTGAATGTAAAGTGTGTGTTTGTGTATCTCTGTGTTTATGTTGAGTGCATCAGAGACAGACAGACGGAGGGAAGAAGGGGGGGGAGAGAGAGAGAGAGAGATTTTATTTGTATGCGGAAAGGAAAAAACTGAGTAAATGTGTGTGTGTTTGTGTGTGTACCTGTGTGTATGTATGAGTTACCTTTTTTGAAGAGTCCTACTTATGAGAGAAACCAGTGTGTTTATCTGTGTACCATCTCATATGTCATAGTAATTTGTCAGTGTCTGCGTTCCTGCTGTGAACTATTGTCCTGCAGTTTGGCAGTCTACTAGATGAAATTGAGGACGGTTATGTTAAAGCCCATTTAATTTCATTTATTTATCTTAAGGACAGTGCACATGAATCTACATTTCTGTAAATGCGCCAGTGTTAGCCAGCAGGCAAATTTTCAACTGTAGTCCTTTGTAGTCCATGAATAGTCAGGTGAAAAGTTCAAACACAGACCAGGCTTTGGACACTTTGCTTCACAATGCTTTGGCTTAACAAGATGCTTTATAAAACAGGTTATGGAGGTGGATAGTGGACAATCTTGCTTTTTTCCTTTTGGTTTTACTTATACTGCCACTATTTTATAATAAGGTCAGTAACACCATGTGACATAACATAACTAAGGCTTCACTGGAAAATCAACTTTCTTTGTGATACATCTTTAACATCTTGTTTCAAGTTGTATTGCCCATATTGTATTATTTATAACATGTGCATGCAGTACAATTTATTATCAGTCAGTGTATTTTCGAAAAGGGATTCAAATACTGTATAATATTCATCTCTCATACATAATCAATTATAAAAATGACATTTGATTTGTTCAGGCATGTCAAGAGCACCTCATCCGGGCCCATACAAGCATCCTTACTTAAAGCCCCCCAACCCATGTTCAGAAAATAAGCAACAGACACATACAATATCAGTAGCATATGGATTTGGCAGAAAGAAAGAAGAGATAGTGAGAGATGGGTGAGAGAGATGGGTGTAGCGGAGAGGTGCAGAGACTAAAGCCTAACCAAAGACGGGGGAGGGGGAGGAGGCATGTGGGAGATAGGCGAGGATCACAGGGGAATTTAAAGCTTTCCAAGTGCTGTAGGTCCTGACAAGATTTGTGTTTGTGGGAGTTTGTGTGCGCCCGCCCATGCTTATAATAAACAGTGTCCTTTGAGGACGATGGACCAATACACCGATACAACAATTCACCCAAAAGAGATTCCTTTCCTTATCACCTCAAAAAGATCCCTTTCCTTCCGTTATACTCACTCCTGTCTCCCTCTCTCTTGTCACCCATTAATTGGAGGCCTGCATTCCTTCCTCTTCTCTTTTTCTCTTCTGCCAAGTCCTCCCCATGGGAAAGACCACTGAGGCATTTTCATTTGATTAGAGTGGTAAAAACCAAACTATTTTCAGACCTCCGTGCTGTAAACAGTCCCAACCGTCCTCAACGGCTTTGTCCCGTGCCGTGGCATAATGGGCACCAAGTCTAATATGAGAAACAAGATGTTCTGGATAATTAGTTCCTGTTGTTGTGATCCTGGAAGGCATAGGGCAGGACCTTCTCACTTTCAGGGCGGAGGTGGTGGTGATGGAGGTGGGGGGTGGCGGTGGTGTTGGTGGGGCTGGGGGTGTTCGCCAGAGGCAGAAGTGTTATTAATGATGAGAAGTAATGCTGAAGATTGTAAGAAGTGGAGGATGCTAGCACCGATGGCATAAGCCTGCAGTGAAAAGATCCAAGTGGACTCATGTCACAGCAGGGTTTACACAGGTTTAACATATAAGGGTGTATCAATCATCCTCTGTGCATCGATATGGACAGAAGTATTAAAGTACCTATTTCATAACAAGCAGAACTACAATCTTTGCCCGGCCTATATTGGGCCAAAAAGTAGGTAATCATGGAAGAATCGCGATAGTGGGCTGTGATTCTGAATTGATTCAGAACTTCCCTGAAGTTAAATCTTTGGGGGAATTGTACCTTTTTCTTAGGTTTGCATTTTGTGATATAAATATAAAAATGATTTAATCTTACATCAGACACTGCTTTCATGCCATAATCAGCTACACCACCTTCCTTAGCAAACAGCAGACAGGAATAGTGCCCCTATGCATCGGGAATCGTTTTGAATCAAGAATACATTTTGAATTGAAAGATACCAAAACATTGACACCTTTGATTTAAAGTCAATCAATCATCCCTCCAAGTTTCACGCGTCAAGTGTTTCCTCTACATCATATATGCACTTCAATCAGTTCAATCAGTGAAGTATAGGATATAAAATTGCTCCTCGTTCAAAAGAGCACTACAAAGTCACAGTGGAGTTCCAAGGCTATGGGTCTCAGTGCACAGTGACTATCTTAAAAGTGGCACTTGAGCGAACCAACTTCTCAAGGGACTTTCATCAACATTATACTTGTGGTAATGTTGTCATGAATATGTATTCAGAAACTGCTGATGATGAAACAAAAAAGAATTCTCTTTGATCATTCATTCTTCTGCGTTCTCACCCTTTCTTTATGTACAAGGGGTGGAACACTGGCGCCCTCTATAGGCACACCGTGTCATGACACCAAGGGAATAGGAAGAGGAGAGGTTAGAAAGAAGAGGAGAGGATAGGAGACCAGAATTGAGAGGAGAACAGTCGAGGGAAGACAGCAGGGGAGAGCAAAGGAGACCAGAGTGGAGGGAAGAGAGCAGAGCTGAGACCAGAGTGGAGAGGAGAGACCAGGAGACCAGAGTGGAGAGGAGAGAGCAGAGACCAGAGTGGAGAGGAGAGAGCAGAGACCAGAGTGGAGAGGAGAGAGCAGAGACCAGAGTGGAGAGGAGAGAGAAGAGAGAAGAGACCAGAGTGGAGAGGAGAGAGCAGAGACCAGAGTGGAGAGGAGACGATAGGGGGAGAGTGAGGGGGGGATTGGGAGTGTGGGGAGAGCAGACAAGTTGAGGCGTTCCAGACACCACTCTGCCGATGCAAGAGGTTTCTGTTAGGGTTTGGAACCACTAGAGAAATCAATTAAACTTGAGTATCTCATACTAAATGTTTAGCGTCGCTCCTTTTGAATGTCGAGTTTGAACCAATTACCAAAATACTCCAAAATGGCTTCCAAATGTCTTGGCGTTGCATAAGAAGACTGCCCCTCTTATGACCATACTTATAATCCTGTTCAACCCATGCCTGTGTTTCATAGCTGTTGTTTCCAGATGCCATTATCAAATTGAAAGTCTTTTAAACACATATAGTCCACCCAAAGGTTGACTATAGGCTACCTATAGTCACACTCACATCTGGTACCTGCCAAGTACAACATGTTGAACATATGTACACAGGTAGCGGCTTGATTCAACACACTCCACACATACACACGGTCTGGAAAGCATTCGACAAAGAGTGAAAGTACAATGACGAGCCCTATCTTTTCCTGACCCCATTCCTGGATGTGTTTCACTTCCATCGTTACAGAAACCAGCTATATGGTGCACGGGCTATCCTCCAATAGAACGCTGAATGAGGACCCTGGAGGTTTAACAGGGAGCCAGTCTACCTTCTGGAAGCCCGATCGGATGTGGGGGTAGAAAGCGGAAAATTACAAGCAATGATCACACAAGTGGTCACTGGAGAGGGCTTAGCCAGGTGCGACTGTAATCCCTATCAGAGCCAATCAGGATAGAACGGCGATATCTGAGTTATAAGATAACTCAGTATATTAGACAATATAACAATATATGCACATACAATAATATAACAGAACAAAACAGGATATACTGGGAAATGACAGAATGAGAGAGAGAGAGAGAGAGAGCGAGAGAGAGAGAGAGAGAGGGGAAAAGAGTCAGCTGGATCTCGTCTGTGAGGGCTGAAGTGAGAGAGGGATAGGCGAGGGAGAGATGGGAGTCGGGACAGAGGAGAGGAGGAAGGGAGGGCAGCAGGGAGAAGAGGAAATGGATTCCTGCTTCATTAGGAGCTGCTGATGTTTTTCAGACTGTGACTCATCACACGGCAGATACACACACACTTTAACAACAATTCCCTCTCCTCTCAGACGCACACGGTGTTTACACATTTTCATAAAGGGCCCACAAACTGTATATATAAATGACTTACAAGGCAGTAAAAGCATAGTATTTTCGGTCAGATAACGGAAATGTCAGAAAAACTGAAGGTGAATTCCTCGTTCGTTCTGAAGTATTTATATCGTTCCCCAAATAATTAACGACTCAAACTTTGATATTACTCCAAAGACCTGACCTCAAATGATAAAAAAGAGACATGAGGATTTACAAGTTTTGTTATCAAGCTGAAATGTGTTTTTCTGCATTATAGCTTCAAGTTTCCCTCCTGCGGTTTAGCAGCTGTTCGTTATGCTCAAATAAATGTTTGACACGCAATTAAAAAACATTGTCCGAGACGTTTAAAGTAACCCAACACTTAATACCTCTTTTATTGGATTGCTTCCTATTGGACTATTGCACTGCATTAAAACTCAGTAACAATTTGATACAGTTAAGTATACAAATTGTTCCATAATCTATTAAAAATCTCATTTGGTTTGACCATTGTCAAAATATTGTAAAAAGAAATAAATACAAAAAAATATGATAAATTGTATTATGAAAAACAAAGCATGCTTCCAATATCCAGCAAAAAATCCTCACTGATGTAATAAATGCCGTTAAATATTTTCTTTTCAATATGGGCACACATGCCATTACAATAAACGTTATGACTGTACTTTATGAGCAATTCAGAATATTACCAGTGATGGTAACAAGCCGTTATAAAATATATTAATGGACTGGCTTGTGCCTTTTCATTTTCTGTGTGTGTGTGTGTGTGTGTGTGTGTGTGTGTGTGTGTGTGTGTGTGTGTGTGTGTGTCCCTAACTGACCCTTAGATCTTCATTTTCAACCTGTAAGAAAAATAGAAGGGGGGGGGGAGAAATAAAGAAAGAAAGATAAAGAGACAGAAGGAGAGAGAGAGGCACCTGGGAGACATTTGGCCCCATGACAAACATCTGCTTCTTACTGTTCCCCAAACAGACACACAAACACATACGTCCCTATGAACGACGCACAGATTGGCAGCGGCATATACACTTTTGGAAAATGCATGCTAAACCTTGAATCTACCATCTTTAGGTGGAGGATTGATGGACAGACAGAGGGATACGGACAGACAGAGAGCGGGGTAAGGCGGGTCAGAGGGAGACCAGGGGCTTGTTGATGGAGCTGGACTTGGCAGAGGGGCTATGAGGTCATCATCTCAGTGTTTTTTCATAGACAGGAAGCATTTTTATAAGTCCACCAGTGGCCGGCTGGATAGACTGTTGTGTAAGTACAAGTTCACAAGTTCAGCGCCCATCCAACCAAACATTTACTGTCCCAATGTCTCTATCTCGCTATTAACATTCATCTTATTTCTACATTCTTTCTAATATATCATATGTTTAAGATGCCTTTCATTCGGAGCGAGGCCCACATTTGTATTATTAATATGAATATTATTCTCCATCCAGACGATTATTAGTCTTGTGAATAATCAGCACTTAGGGTTTTTGTTGGCCATTTAGTGCTTAGTGTCAGCAGTACCGTCACAGTTGGCGAGATCAATAACATTAAATGGTGACAAGGCTCTTTTGAGAGAGAGCCTAGCGTGTCCGATATCATGCCGGTCGTCTGCTCGGGAACTAATATGAGACAGGACGTGCTTCCCCGCTGGAATCTGGAATTCTGGAATGGCAATTTGGCAGGGTTCTGATTCAGAGTTGTGTTGCTTTTCCGAAGTGCCTTGCCATCACATGAATTCCTACTTGGATAACGTGATAATCTGGGTTAATACTGTTAGGTTTTTAAAACCCTGGGAAAGATTCATTTATTTGTGTGCCTTTGAGTGAATATAAACACCAGCCCTCACTCTGTCTGTTTTGACAGACAGAGTGTCTGTCAGATCTCCCTCTCCTTTGCCCTCTCTGTAACTCTGCATCTCGCTGGCCGTCACAAATTACTCTCTCCGACACCTTTTTGTAGATTTGATTATCCTCACCTTTCATACAAAAAAAACCTCATCTTATTAATATTTCGGTCTCCATGTCACTCTATCACCTTTGCACCATGATTATTATATCGTTCCTCTAACATGTAACCTAGCAAGTTGAAGATATCAGGACGATATTTGCATGAAACTGCATGAATTCTGGTAGCATTCGATTCCTTGGTTCTGTTGTTATGAAACGGCAATGAAGCCCGTTCTGTTAAGTTACACACAAAGCATTTAGCAGATAAAAACCTTGACCTGTATGTGTGAGGGCAGCAGATAATCTGCAAGAGGGATTCGGTTCCTAAACTACATACTATAAAATAAAACACAACAGGTCAAAGGGCAAAGCAACAAGATTAAGATCTAACTTGTTTTCAAACTATCCAAATTATACAAAGCACAAACTTTGTTTGTCATGCGCGTACGTACGTACGTACATGCTTGTGTGTATTGAGACTATGGATCAACATGTTCATATGTGTTCTACTTGGGCTGCTGTACTTTTATTAATACCTGGTTATCATTAAATCCCTTCTCCTTCGTGGTTTTCCAGATGTTCGTCGAGTGCTGCTTTTTCAACCACGATTTTGCCAACAAAAAAATAAAAAAAACTATGTAGAAAGAAGCTTGCTCCCGAACAGGAGCTCTTTGCTGCCCTGGTTTCCTCTCAAGTTCCTATGATGGTCCTGGAGACCATGCCTTTCTGAGCCATGAAATAAGGCTTGTGCATAAGAATTTTTTAATTATTTTTTATCCTTTATTATAGAGTGAGATAGTCAGGAAGATATGGAAGTTAAATGGGAGGACATGCAGCAATGGACCACGGGCAGGAATCAAACCCAGGTCGCTGCCATCAGGACTGAGCCTTAATGTTAGGCACTCTACCCGGTGAGCCCCCGCGGCACCCAACACGCCACCATATTGACAGGATTTAAGCCAGTTACAGTACTGTAAAATCCTAAATAAATTTAAATATACTGTAACCTGGGCCAATGAAAACGTTGTTTTGCCAAATCCTGCATGAGAAAAGTGGGGGCAGTTCCAAACACAACTATGTCTCCCCATGATGACTAAGAACTAACAGATTAATTACTAAACAATGACCAAAACATTACTACCAACACAATAACAAACATTTCGATGGTCCCATGTCTTGGGATAAAGAGGTTGTGATATAAAAGCCCTATACTAATCTTAAAACAATAGAGAAAACATTAGCTACTAGCGCCACGGTAGCCACATCAAATTAAAATCTACAAATCTACAATTCCAGCAGCATATCTTGCATAGCAAAAGTTTGTTTGATTTTATGTATGGCCAAATGTGTGTCTATATTGTTCCAACTTAAAAACCGAGTGGGAGTATTGAATTTTGGTAAGGAAGCTGTGATTGTTACGACGGTTAGGAGTTGTAATTAGTAGTTGAGATGAGCACTTAGCAAGCAGGTCACACTATCACGTGTAAAGTTCAGATCCTAAAAGATTTCGGAAGAATCTCATGTTATTACTGCCCAATTATCATACCCCTGGTTTTACCTATTTCCTTTGTCTTTCTATTTTTTATTTGCATAGCTGCAGTTTGTCAAACTCTATTCTCACACTCTGGACGACATGGAGGGGCCAGAGAAGGGCCGCTGTTTGGCGCCTCTGTCCACAGGAATCTGCTGCGACTGTTTGAAGCAAAACACAATCAGAATAATCGCCTCCAGGCAGCTCTCTATAATGCTCAGAAGGGAATCAATTTAAATGATGAATGGTTGTTCTGAAAAATAATAACATATCCCACGACCTTCTATGGTAAAAACCGAACCCCACCAGAGAAACAAAGCCCTGCATCCTGCCCTACACTGCCCAGGCCATAGGGCAGAGGATGGGGACTAGTATTCACAATGAATCACATTGAATACACTCTGATTTATTAGTTACAAATACTACAGAAATGACTGAAATTAGATCCATCCGTCTTTCTATCCATCTATATATTCATCCATCCATTGGTCTATCCATCCATTTAATCGTCCATGATTCATCCATCCATCCATCAATCCGTTTCTCTGTCCATCCAGCCCTCCCTCCTTTTTCTAGTGCAGCTGTGTGCTGGTGACCTCGCTCTACTAACGAGCAGCCGCATTTCAATTACTGTGGACCCTATCAATTCCCAGAGTCGTTAGAATTTAGAGCGAGAACGTTGCCTGGCAACAGGTCCTACAATAACACAGGGGCAGGGGTGTGCTTCTTTGTGTTGGAAGTGAAACTGAACAGGAATATCGTTGGTAGTCAACGGCAACAGCATGACAATAAATGTAAGATCCCACTGTCTTCTCCTATATGCTGGTAAATACGCTATTCAAAAAGGTTTATATTACAAGACAAGACATCAAAAAAAGGAACTAGGGGTCTGATTGGCTGAAGATTAGGTAATAGGAAAGTTAGAAAGAGAGAAGAGGAAAAAAACAAGAAGAAAGGAGATATTGACATGTGTTTCCTTGGGAACGCCGATGCGTCAAGGCCCTCTTTGAGAGGTCCCGCCTGCTGGACCCTCCTGGTTCTATACACGGTCCGGACCGGCTCCTCAACCCAAACAGCCTGTCTGGTTGGGATGATTAATGAAGCTGGAGCAAACCGATCCGGAGCTCTTGTTAGCCCAGCAGGAAAAACTAAGTGCTAAGAGACCAGCTGTCGTTGAGGAGTAGCGGTTTGGACGGACCACCTGAGGAATCTTGGGCTCTGTAAACTAATATTTCACTCTTGTGGCAGGGCGTCCACTCTCAGGGTCCCTCTGCCTGCCCCCCCCCCCCAGCTCGCCTCGATAAGGGACGACAGCACTGAGAGTTTCTGTCGGTGAACAGCACACACCTAATTAATATAGCAGATATTTAATATGAAGACAGCTCCCAGAGTTATGGTTCTTACACACACGGCACAGACATGGCACTCAAACGGATACACTAGCGCACACACACAGAGGCTCGCATGTGCACATATTATTGACTATATATATATATATATATATTTTAATATATATTGACAATTCTTTCCAATGCGCCAACAGACAAGAGACTGCAGGGCCGCTCTCGCACTGCTCCAAATGAGTACATGACATTTCACCCCCCCTGCCAAGCTACAGCACAAACACAAGAGAGGGAGTGATGCTGGGAAAATTGGTGACCGCAAGACCACATTAGTCGCTTGCTTATCATGACTTAACTGTTACTTTTAGGGGATTTTAGAGCATTTTTATCCAAAGTGACTTACAACCATAAATTCACACATCCCCACACTGCCAGCGGAGTCAACCACGCAGGGCGACAGCCAGCTCGCCAGGAGCAGTCCTGGTGAGGCGCCTTGCTCAGGGACACCTTGACACTCCGCTAGAAGGAGCCGGGGAGCGAACTAGCGACCTTCCAGCTACAAGCCAACCCGCTCTACCTCCTGAACTACTGCCGCCCGACTTCAGATACATGTCATTTATAACCACGAAGCTCAAGAAGGTCTTGCTCAAGGGATGCAGCTTACAGGTAGTCTGTGGACACCCTAACCACCACACCATCATGCGTTTCATCAAAACAGGAGACTTCATTCACTCCATCAACAGAATGTACCCTTGCCATCTGTCACTAAAGTCCTGATCGCCCCCTTCCTGAAGAGGAGTCTCTTTTCAGAGGTAACATCAGAGGCCGTCTACGGAGAGCCTTGGCACTCTCTATTGAGCCCCATTGTATCCAACTTGGTTGCAGTTCCATTAGAATTCCACTGGGGGTGATCGCATGAGTGCAGATTGAATGGGGGTCTTGTCATTGAAATATTGCAGATTTTATGGTAGATTCCGCAAATTCAATATAGATTATAGTTTAAAAGTTGAATGAATGAGTACTTATGTACTTTTGATTTCTTACAGTTTGGGCCGTTGTTGGCCGTACACGCTAGCATTCTGCTAATGAATGCTGATTGGTCAGGGATGGACTTGCAACTGATTACGACCAGAGACCCAGCTTGATGGCATCTGAAGCTGAAGCAGAAAAAAAAACATTATCTTAAGGAGTCAATTATATATGCAGAAGTGCCAAAGTGACTCAGAACTTGCTGTAAAGCAGGACCTCTGGCAGTGATGTCATCATCTTTTTGAACAGATTTTTAGAACAGATAAGTGAACTTAAAATATTCAATATTCAGCTGAGTGTATTATCTTAGCCCCCCCTTTTTGAATGTCACTTTCAAATTACTTGACAAAAAATGACACCCAGAGAAAAGTGGATTTGAGGGTGAAACCCGTCGACTCCCATTCATTCTGCACTCACCGGCGAGCGCCCTGGCATGGACAGAGATGTGTTACCACAACCAGTTCAGAGACCGGAAGGTACCAGAGACCGCCAGTTCTCTTCCTATTAGACATTCTCTGGTAACATCATGGCGTCCATCTTCCTTTAACCTATGTCCAATTAAAACAAGAGGGAAACAGCGCCCCCGCCCGACCCACTGGGGATGGAACCAGCTGTACCAACACACACGCAGGGCCGGAGCGAGCGCATGACAAGGTAGAGACTTATTACACTCTCAAGGCCCAGAATTACCATGTCACGTGAAAAAAAACCTCAAGCACCCGGTGGGGCGTAGACAGACACTAGCTCTTCCTGGGCCGCTGACAGACTGAAGGCTGTGTTCTATGAAGGGGAAGAGTCATGGAGTGCAGAGTTACTCTGACCTCTCCGAGGACCACCATCCATTTGTCTCCTACTGACAAACTGACTCTTTGTGCTCCTCTGTTTCTAACTCATCCTGCTCTTCCTCTTTTCCCCCCCATCCGTCTGTCTGTCCGTCCCTCTCTTCCATGTTCCTAAACTATATCCCTCACTCTCCCCCTTAGTCTTCCTGATTGATCTGAAATGCAAAACAATGAGGTCACATACTATACACACACACACATGGACAAGGTCACACAAACACACACATCACAAATACACATTTGCGCATTTGACCACATTTAACCGAGTGTGCAAACACAATAGGTCATTCAAATACACACACACACACACACACACACACACACACACACACACACACACACACACACACACACACACACACACACACACACACACACACACACACACACACACACACACACACACAGCCAGAGATAAAGGAAAACGGGGTGTGATCTTGTTTGGCAGACGGATTTAAACATGCAGTAAATATGTCTTTCAGTTGCACAGATAGTAAGAGGTATTTGCCACTGGAGACACGAGGAGATTCAGGAGCTCAGACGGGAGGATACACTCCTTCATGTTATCCAGACAGACAGAGACAGACACAGAGACAGAGAGAGAGAGACAGAGAGAGAAAGGAAACCGCCTCTTGTAAAAACATTTTCCCCACTCATAGATACGCATTATGACGGTTACGTTTGCCAGTGATAACAAGAGGTGGATATGTGGTAAAACAAAAACATAAACTGTGTTTATTTTGAGCCTCACAATGGATGATTAGTAAAGAAAAAAGACATCGGTCTCCGTTACACCTGGTGATTACAGGGAATTATCAGGCAGAAAATAGAATGCGTTTATCGGATTATTCGAGATCACTTGCATTTTTCCACAGAAATCTGCCTATAGTAACTCCAAAGTTGTTGGCCTGTGATTGGCTCATACATTGGATACGAACCACGGTCTGTAGAGACCACCAAAAGACCATCTGCCTACCATAGTATACCCAAAGCAATAAAAGGGCCTGAGATTGGTTTATCGGTCATGTGATTAGCTTAGCCCCTATCACACATTTCCCATTGGCTTCGATCTTGTACTGGATACTGAAAAACCCTTACATCCCAACATGGAGGTTTGACCTTTACCCAGTCCTTTGTTGTCATCTCGAATCAGAAGGAATTGCTTTCCCTAAATGGTGGATTTGATTTTTCCAAAGGGAAAGATATTATAAAATGGGCAGTATAACATGGCCAGTGGACAGTGTAATACTAATGATGAAGAAATGGTCATCTACGTAGTATTTTAAAGCATGATGATGACGATTCATGCATTCCTCTATGAAAGAGGATTAGGGGCACATGTGATTAATATTTGAGTATTTTGAATCCTCTTCCGTCTACGGGACTCCCTTGAACAAGGAAAAACGTATTTGGTCAGTGTGTGGTTCCCATCCTGTCTGTCGCAAAGTGACTCTCACCGAACCTGGTTCCTTACAGGTAGCCTCAAAGGAACCTCGCTACATTCCCCTGTGAGATTAAAATCTGAATTCAGACTTTATTCTCAGAATTCAGACTGTAACCCAAAAAAAAGATTCACATGTGGCCCTAATCCTCTTCTGTA
This sequence comes from Micromesistius poutassou, assembly GCF_964030765.1. Taxonomy (NCBI): domain Eukaryota; kingdom Metazoa; phylum Chordata; class Actinopteri; order Gadiformes; family Gadidae; genus Micromesistius; species Micromesistius poutassou. The sequence continues at coordinate 7,044,808 of NC_140281.1, forward strand.
TTCCTCAGATAATTCAGTCACTCAAGAAACACGATTTCCCATGGGTGACATCCAGCACACCGATTGGCTCATGTTCCACCTTCCTCCAATTGCGCTCCGGGCACTGTTCCCTCTGCACTCGTTCAATCTCTCTACAAACTCTCCTCCTCCTCCTCCTCCTCCACCCATCACTCGTCGCCGCAGATGGATGGTTTCCTAAAATGCTCCGGACTGGCTATGGCTGGGGGCTTTTGGTCGTCACGGTGACCTTGTGCCGCGGTTCTAAACCATGTCAGTGTTCCGGCAAGAGTGGGGAAGGGGGTTGTGATGGCAGACAAATCACAAGATTGTATAAGCCCCCCCCCCGCAGACATGGCTTTCGTCTTTTCCGTTCTTATCCCTCCTGGTCTAAGAGGTCCTGGCAGTGGCCTCACTCGGTGTCTTCTGTTAGGCAACGCTGACCCCAGGTCAGGGTGACCCGGCAGTGTGTCTCTCTCTCTGTCTGTCTGTCTGCACACCTTCAGTCTCTCTGCGTCAGAAGACGAGAATAAACCCCGAAATCACACGCATTCCTCAGTCCACAGCGTGCCACGGTAATACAGCTGGCCGGAAAGAAAAGTGTGTGGGAGCAATGTATGTGTCTGTTTCTGTATATGAGTGTGTGGTGTGTGTGCGTCGTACCTGCTTGTGTGTGTGCGTGTTCCTGTGTGTGAGTCTTTGTGTTTGTGTTTGTGTGTGTGGGGGGAGAAGGGTCTGATTTATATTGTGCTCCCTGTGTTTCAGAGGAGGTCCCATGTTAATGCTGTTAAATCAAGCGAGCCTCCTCTGTACTGTCGTGATCTCAAAGATACAAATATACCTATATATATATATATATATATATATATATATACATATAACAATAAGCACACACAACTGCAGGCTTCAGCGCATCTTTAAGTGTGTGTGTGTGTGTATAAATGTGTCTGAATGTGAATGTGTCTGTGGAGTGTTTTATGCCAGAGTGAATTCCCTTTTGATGAACACAAAGTTGTGAAGATTGACATAAAATATACACAATTTACACAAACAAAAGACACATGCTATCGAAAGAAACATAAACCTTAAGATGAAAACCAAAAAAAAATTGCCAACGTTTAAGAGAGACCATGAGTCTTAACACAAAGCTGAGCACAAACAAACAGAAGGAGTGTCGACAGCAAAGACATGGAGGGAAACAGACGTAGAGAGAGAGAGAGAGAGAGAGAGAGAGAGAGAGAGAGAGAGAGAGAGACAGAGACAGAGACAGAGAGAGAGAGAGAGAGAGAGAGAGAGAGAGACACAGAGAGAGAGAGAGACAGAGACAGAGAGAGAGAGAGAGACAGAGAGAGACAGAGAGAGAGAGACAGAGAGAGAGAGAGAGAGAGAGAGAGAGAGAGACAGAGAGAGAGAGAGAGAGAGAGAGAGAGCAGTGTGGGTAAGGGGCTGTGTGTGTGGGGGTTAGGGGGGCAGAGGGGGCTCCACATAATGACTTCCAGGCCCCAGTTTTTTAGAGGACTGCTGTAACTACCGTCCTGATTAGGAGCAGCTAAACCCAAAACCATGGAAAACCTCAAACCCACCGCACCGGCCACCCCTCCTCCACCTACTACACCCAACACCAGCACCAGCACCAGCACCATGCCAAAGCCAAGTGGCCCTGACAGAATGGATGAGGGGGGGGGAGAGATAGAGATAGAGAAAGAGAAAGAGAAAGAGCAAGCACAAGAGAAAGAGAAAGAGGAAGAGCGAGAGAGAGCGCGAGAGAGAGAGAGCTAGAGAGGCTGAGAGCGCGCGCGAGAGAGAGACTATGGTGATTAATAAAACCTGGTATCTGTCCGCTATGGAACGTGCTGTAGATACCAACAAATAAATAGACTGGTTACTTTTAGTTTTTCACCTTTTCGCCCATACGATTACATCTTGTATTCACAGTCTGTAATGAAGGTGTGATGAGGAGGGTTGTGGATTAGGATCAAAATCAGCCAAGTGTCATGGGGTAGGATTGGTAGACGAGGTCAAAGGTCGGCCCCGTGGTAGGACAACAAGATGTAAAAGTCGGTGGTTGTGGGGGGGAGAGGGGTACAAAAGGTCAACAAGGAGGAAGAGGAAGGCAAGAGCAAGGCAGAAACCGTGTGGAATTGGTGTTGAAGAGACAGGGTTTTGATCTCAGGAAGAGGAAGTAAGCATATTTGAATCTATTTCATCTTTCTCACATGTGGCATGGTACTCATTTAAGACCCACAGGCTCCATTTCAACCTAGAGGCTCAGAGTACGGAGCTGGGCTCACATGGCGGAGGTCTGTTGGACTGTAGTACGCGTTGTGCCGGCTCACCCTGCCCGTGAGCCGGTGTTTATGTAAGGCGATATGGAGTGCGGTGGTGATTTTATTTGAAAAAGGCTGTAGATGTTTATTGCCTCATAAGGAGGATCTAAAGAGGGGAGGGTAACGAGCCACGGGTTCATCTGTTTGAAAGATAATATTTTCTGTCTTTTTCGCCCCTCAGCGTCTGCCAACATAAAGTACAGGGGTGAATTTACAAGAAAGCCAATTTGGTTACATGTTGAAACCAGATGCCGGCCCTTAAAATGGTTACAAAACAACTACTGCTTATGTGTTCAAATGCTCTGGCCATTTTGCTCCCTGTTCTTCTTCTCCTTCATTGTCCACCTCATGATGCCCTCGAGCACAGAACTCACAACCTCAAGTGGCCCGTCTTCAATGCCAGGAAACACGTTCACTCCTAGATCACCGGCAGTAACAGGAAGAACGACCGACCGACGGTTCTCCTGCAGCGGATCACATTGACCAGTTGGAACCCACCTAGTGTTATTCCCACCGGCCTCCCTGCCTGAGAACAGTGGGATTTGTGTTTTCATCCAAACACAAATCATAGGTAAGGATAAATACTGCTAACTTTGTATTTATACACACGTCACATTTCAAATCGAGTGCTTCTAGAATGAGAATGAGCAGAAGATTTAATTTGACTTGGATTATCATACATTTACATTATGGCTGCCAAGTTCCAGTCTGACCAGAGCTTCAAAAACGGATTTATGCCATTGATTGCAGACTACATTAATTGCATAAGGGAGTGCAGTAAGAAATCAGTCATTAGTTAAATTAAATGCTGAAGATACTCTTTGAATCAGGCTTAATGAGTTTTTATGAAGAATTATGGACCATTAATTCAACACAAGAGTACAACTGGATCATTTTTCATCTTCTTTGGAAAGTCACGTTTGGGTCAGGATAATCTTATGGTAATAAGGTCTTTGACTTCAGGAAGAAAGCTTCTGTGTTCCAACCCCAATGCCCACAGCCCACCTTGCAAGATCCACAAAAATAAAGTTATTTTGGATCAAATAAAATCTACTAACTGACTTACCCCACATTGAATATGGGGTTCAAGTCTAGAGGTCTAGAAATAGCCATCAAATGTCAGCCAGTATGCCTGAGGTGTTTACAGAACTGATAGCAGCATCCACTAAAGGAGGAATCCAAGTCAGTGATTGTCATTGGCTAACATCAGAGTCACTGACATGAGTGCAGCTTAGTTCATCTCTGCCGTCTCCACACATGACCATACACAAGCTAAACCAAATCAATATAAGGCACCATAACAATACCGAATTATAGACCCAAGGACAACTGCAGATATATATTTTTTTCATTTAAAAACTGTGTAATTATGTTCATGCCTAAAATGTTACAGATGTCCTGCTCTTCCATTCAAGGTCATACTAAGTATATTATGTTCATTAGTGTTATTGGTCCTTCTGATTCAGATCAGATGGATGAATTACACTAAGGCATTGGCCAATGGTCTATGGTTTATTATCAATACATTGTAAACTTCTGGTATTTGGCATTTATTGGAATAACTATAACCTAGAATGAGTTCTAACATAATCCATTAATGACATTGATTACTTCTGGTCCTTGATCTGACAGTCCTGAATGTGGAGAATGAAAGTACAACAAAATGTGACGCCACTATCAGAACAGAACAGAAAAAAATAAATATGTCTGTCCAAAATCATTTGTGTGTAATTGACAGCTGGGTCATGGTGTTTGTTACTCATTAGTTGTTCAGTGAAAAGGGTGCAGAGTTGACGATGTATAAAAGTTGAGTCACTCCGTCGTTCTCCATGTCAGTCATACTTTAACTTGCTGTAATCTCTACATACTCCCACCCACCTCCCCCCCTCCTCTCTCAGCCAGCCAATAGGGTATTGGCTATGGTACTGTTACTGTACACATCTGTGCACATGACAGCTAACCTCTGCCTGCTTCTGCCAGAAAAGAATTATCCTCAAGTGCTAAATAGTGAGCTTTACAATAAGTTGGAACAACATTTGACATAATTGCTCATTTATTTTCAACAAGGTGCCAATTATTCTGTAGAACTAAACATTTATATTTATGTCTTTATATTTTCTGTCTCAGAATAAGCCAGCAAAAATCTTAAGATCAAACATGTAAGGGCAGAAATGCTACCAAACACACAAACACCCACACACACAAACACCCACACCCACACACATGCACAAACTGATAAACAGACACACACAGTCCGAACACATACGAGGTCAAATGCACACAAACATACTGACTCATCGTTACAGCACAACCATGGCAGGTGGTGCAGAAAGCTGTTGTCCTCAAAGCAAATTCTCTCTTACACATACACACACATTAAACAAACACACACACACACACACACACACACACACACACACACACACACACACACACACACACACACACACACTTAACATTCCTCTCTTGCTGGCCACATCAATGGAAGACTTTGGGGAGCCAGACTAATGTGGTGGCCAGCCGTCTGGACAAGCGCTCCAGAACTCATTCTGGACCATGCTGGATCACCCAGGATCTCTCATTCTCCTCCACAATGCATCTATTAGACCATCCATCCAGTGATTAATCATCCATCCCTCCAAATTCGTCACACAACCATCCATCTCACCTGCCCCTCTGTCCATCAATCCACCATTCATGGATGGATCTATCCTCCATTCATGAATGGGAACATTAGCCCAGCCCTTAATGTATGGTGTCTGTCCGCTGTAATACATCCATTTGTAGTTCTACTGTAGACAACCACACAATAGTGAAGGTTTGACATGGAAAACAAATACTTGATGTGGTAAAACTAACCGCACATCCCGATATATAAAACAGAGAAAGAGAAAGAAAGAGAAAGAGAAAGAGAAAGAGTGTGTATATTGACATACCACAAGTAGCTCCTGATTAAAACAAATAGGCCGTCATTAACAGAACTGCTGAAGGGGGGGATTAGGTCAAATATAACGTTGTTTAAAGGCTGGGGGACGTGACAATCAACCAAATCTTTGTATTGGTTGGGTGTGAAACAACCATCAAAATAGTAGTTTGGATTTAATGCTAAAATGGTTTTGTTCTTATTACATCAAATTTCCAAGGAAAGAGAGAGAGGATTGAAGGAGGGGAATGAAGCTGGAAAGAATAATGATGGAAATAGGTTAATGGAGAGGGATAAGTTAATGAGAATTAATTCATGGTTGCACACACACACACACACACACACACACACACACACACACACACACACACACTCTAGAGGTCTTCATGGGTCTACTCGAACCATAGCATCCAAGACCCACCCTGGGAGCCCTACTGGTCAGGGTCCACATGTGATCAACCTGGGAGCCCTACCGGTCAGGGTCCACATGTGATCAACCTGGGAGCCCTACCGGTGTGATCAAGGTCAATTGGCTCAGGGTTGGGTCACATTCTGTACCGTGGTATCCCTTTTTGTTTCTTTATGGGTAATACCAAAGTGGATACGAGAAGCCCCATGATAAGTGTGGCCACGAGAGAAACCCGAGGAAGTGCTGAGTAACGTGCATGATGATCAGGCTGACCGTTAGGATCCGACCACAAGAGCAGGACATTTCACATTCACATTGAGGGGATTTAGCACAGGCTTTTATCCAGAGCCATTTACACACACCGAGGTCAGGTCTATTAGGGAGTGGGTGTGTCATTTTGAACCTGTGAAGACCCCTCACACACACACACATACACACACACACACACACACACACACACACACACAATGTCCTGCTACTTTCTTTTCATAAACCAACCATGCACACCCGTGCACACACATGCCACTATATGCTTGGAAAATTCATCATATGGGAAACATACACAACACCCACAGTATGTAAGTAGGTCGACTCACTATGGGCCTGCCTGGTGCTATACACATGTCACACATTCCCAGATGACTGAGGTGTTTACATTAGCTACATAAGAAAACTGGCTAACTGGACAGCACGCTCCATTACAAACAAGACGCCCCTAAACACGTTAGCATGGTCTGCTACTCACCCTGCATTCATGGATGACATGTTTACACAGCAGCGCTCGCTTACGCTAATTTAATGTTTTTAATTAATGTTTATCTTTGCATCTGCCTGGTTTAAAGTGTTATGATTAAGTGTACCTATCTTTATAAAGGCGTGAGTGAGTGGGTGAGTAAGTGAGTGAGTGAATGAGGGTGTCTGTGCGTGTGTCTGGGGTAATGGTTACATCAAATAAAAATACATAAAAATTATGTAGAAATACATTTACATTTTCATTTAGGGCATTTAGCAGATGCTTTTATCCAAAGCGACTTAAATTAAGTACTATAACTAAACACGACATACAATAAGTGTGTACATTAATTGCCAGGACGTACAACTTACAATAAGTAGAGTCGAGGAAAAATTGTGTAATGTATTACACATATGTATAGAAATGACAGAAAAAGTGAAATGGACTTGCAAGACCAAAAGGAACCGCAAATCAGACTGCGTATTTACACAACAGCACTAGGTCTGCACACACCGTGAGCACATGAATGTCTGTGGCATGGCGGTGAGTTTGGTCCTGGGAGCAGCTGTACAGTTTCAAGCCTGGTGTAATTCTTTCCTATGTATAAACCAGCAACGAGCAGCGAATAGGGGTGTAATTCACTGACCTGAGGGCTTGAAAACACTTCCTGTATGCTGTTGATTGGACCAACGGGAACACCTGACCCCTCAAACTCCCTCAGCCAATCAGCCGTATCCATCTCAAGAAACCTACGATGGATGTTTGGGAGAGAGCCAAACAGAGACAGAAAGACAAATAATGGGATAATGATCTTTTGCATTTGTCTCTGAACTAATATGTTGTTTCATCAATTATAATCAATCAATTTTAGCAGATTATTTAATTGCTGGTTACTTCGCCTGTTCTATCTCATGAGTGTATACGGATGTCTGGACGTTTGGAAGCCTGGGGCACGTACACAGAGCGGTCACAAGGGGTCTCAGAGCGCTAGGCTGCTCTGGACTGAAGGGGAAACAACAGGCAAGCTGTTGCACAACCTCCCCTCTAATTGGTGGTTGGAGCATCTGGAGGGGAAGATGTTTAGTGTATCTGTAACTATGTGTTCTGCCGCCTGACTGTGTCTGTGATCAAGTTAAGATGTGTGTGCTTGTGTGTGCGTGCGTGCGCATATGCGTGCATCAAGAGAATAAATTGTGTTGAGCATGTGTGTGTGTTACCTCTGGGACAGAATGTGTAGCAGAGGTTTTCTGTGTTTCACTCTGAGTTTGTTGGTTTTGTAGTTTGAGTCCTCTGTTAGTTCTGTCAGACGGAGTACCTGTATTGTACACACACACACACACACACACACACAGTTTATTTTCATCAATTTCCAAACAAGGGTTTGTCTGGGCTGCATGATACTGATCCAGATGAACCACAATGTGCTGAAGCTCATCATAGTTCATTCTAGTTCACTCAGCATGTAAAGAAATTTGTACCTGTGTGTGTGTGTGTGTGTGTGTGTGTGTGTGTGTGTGATGTGTGTCTGCGTGCGTGTGTGCATGCGTGAGAGACCTACGTGACACACTTTGACAAACTGCTTGTTGTTTCCGGCGGCTATGACGATGTATCCGTTTTTGGTCTTGAAACCCTGCAGAACAGAGGAAGAGAATTAAGAAAGGAAAGGAAGAAATATGTCACGTAGAAAGACAGAAAATAAATAAAACGGATAACTTCCTGTTCTCTTTTTAAACACCCCTTCCTAACAATGCACACCTTCCCTCCCTTTACATCCTATTTATTTTAAGCACACTCACACACGTCTTCCCTGTCCCCATTTCTTTCCCCTGCAGGCCCCCGCCACAGATGCATTTGATGTGTGTTGTGACGAGGCAGCTAGCTGCCAGCTAGCAAGCCTTCAGGCGCTAGGTTACACAGCACTCCAACCCCGCGCTAACCCCCTGACTGCCGCCCGCCTTTCATCCGCGGCCCCCGGGTGCAGCAGGCGGTGCAGCGGGCGGTGCAGCAGGCGGTGCAGCGGGCGGTGTCGTCCGCAGGGGGAGCACCAGCCAAGGTTCCACTGAAAGCCCTCAGTATGTGCCGAGGGCGCGCGGCGCGGCGCGGTTACAGCAGGCTGCTCCGCACTCAGATCTGGACCACATCAAGGCCATAACCATAACCTTCCCTTACACGCTCTGTTCACTTTTGCGCTCGCTCTCTCTCTCTCTCTCTCTCTCTCTCTCTCTCTCTCTCTCTCTCTCTCTCTCTCTCTCTCTCTCTCTCTCTCTCTCTCTCTCTCTCTCTCTCTCTCTCTCTCTCTCTCTCTCTCTCTCTCTCTCTCTCTCTCTCTCTCTCTCTCTCAGGTCGCCGTCGACTCACATTATTGTAATGCTGCATCCATTTGGACTGCGTTGTCCCGGGAGACGGGACAAGCAGGACTGAGAAAACGCTTGAGTTCGGCTTATCGACATCTGAGCCAAACCGGGGAACATTTTAAAAGGAGTCAAAGGTTAGAATAACGTTGTGACTGCGACCCCTATGAGGATAGCGGGGCTGGGATTGGGAGGTGAAAGGGGTTCTTAGCACCGGAGCGAAATGAAGAGGGGGGGTTATTCACTCCCGCCATCAAAGAGCCAGCCAGAACAAACAGGAAGGGCAGGCTTTGTTGAGCCAACACTTTGAAAGTCTGCACAAAAACAGAAGGTAGCGAGAAGGAGTTCAGTGTGCTGCCGAGCCACGCGGGACGAGCTGCCCCTCCTGCGTCCACCCTGTCAGCCAGAATACCTTCCTTAACAACAGACCTGAGGCCAGATTGTCCTGGACAGCCCTGGGAAGATGGTTGGTTTAAAAACTACCAGAAGGTAAACGTACCACAAGAAAGGGGAGCACTCGCTCGCTCTCTCTCCCGTTTACACTAAGGGGAGTTTGCTGCCCCTTTTATCCAAAGCGACTTACAACCATTCATCACACATTCACACACCGATGGCAGAGTCAACCACGCAGTCAACCACGACAGCCAGCTGGTCAGGAGCAGTCAGGGTGAGGCGTCTCGCTCAGGGACACCTCCACACTCAGCTAGGAGGAGCCGGGGATCGAGGGGACCAGTCAACCACTCTACCTCCTGAGCTGGTTGTCCGGTGGTTTAAAACTACCAGAGGGTACACGTACCCTGAGATAGGGTGCACTTGCGCTCTCTCTCTGATGTAGCTCAACTATCACGGGGCTGGACCGCCCCAGCAGCTCCACATGGTGGTTCGGAGCAGCTGCCGGTGGCCACCAATAAAACGCTGTGTGGTTGTATTAGATGGCTCTGAGCAAGAGGAAAGTGTATGAATGTATAAACGTCAAGCAGTGCATATTAGAACTTCCAGCCCAGAGGAACGATGGTGCATGTGTTTGGGTCCACAAAGAGAGGTGCGGGCGTACTTGGCAGATCGCGGGCGACAGTCGGAGGAAGGCGGTCATATTGCATAGCTGGAAAGTGTGGAAGCGTGTAATTGTGTAAATGTGAAGCAGAAAACTACTTATTAAGTGTAATTGATTTCTAGAAGTAGAAAGGAGGCTGTTTTTATTGAGTCACTTAGAAAGTATGGCGTTTAAAAGTGTTAAATGTCAAACCTCCAACTGAGTATTTCCTAAGCCAAGTCATGTGCTAAGAGATTCAGCACGACAAGGCCGTTGGACTTCCATTCTTTCGTGTTTGAAATGGCACATTTATGATGTTGGAAACAGAGTCATAAGGTCTGAAATATGGATCAAATATGGGCCAACCATAACAGGCCACAATACTATGTGATGTGAACTCAGATGTAGGGTGGATGTGTATGACTGAAGTTATTTGTACCAAAAGCCGTGACCACAAACACTGGCATTAGAAAAACAACTTAAATCATCTCTGGCATGACAACACAATAAAAGTTCAGGATTACAAGGTGAAGGTTTTGCCGGTGTGATTCTGAAGGTCACACCGGCTTTTCTGGTCGGGAGAAACTGACTGAAATCCTTGACTTCCTCACATCTTATGTGTATGTGCTTGCTGTGTGTCCTGTCTTGAGTTGCTCTGTTCTATGACTAAGGCCTCCTTGTGATTAGTGTTAGTGTGTTTGTTGTGTGTAGCTCTTTTCTGTTTTCATGTTGTGATTTGCGTGTCAACATATACAACAACATAAAACTGCTAAATAGCTTGTTCATATTTGATGTCCAGGGGCTGCAGCATGGTCGTAATGTCAGACAGACAATGGGACTCTGGAGGACATGACATTGAGATCCTACAGTCCAACCATGCATCATGGGAAGAAGACCCTGACCATGTAGTTATAGCATTTTATCTATTTCATATTTCTATATGTATGAATATGGGTAAATATGTATTTCTTGCCAACGATAAATGATACTTTGACATACACCAAAACATTAAAAGTATTGTGTGGCCTGCGTCTCCCCTCTTCACTGTCTCTACATCCATCCATCCATCCGCCACTACACTGCCAGGCATCTAAAGCGACCTTGCTCGTTTCTCTTCTGATACAGATGTGAGTGCCGGCGGCTCCGTCTACGCCGCAGCAAATGAGCAATAAGGAAGAACAGCAACACAGAGACCAGAACCCAGCTGAGCCGGCTGAGGCAGACCTCAATACACCCAATCAGGAGAGAAAGACTCCACGTTTACGTGCATTTTGGGTCTCACAACGTTCAGAGGTCTAGTCACGTAGCTAAAGAACTCTTGAACATTGTATATCATAACTACTAACCTCGCTTTGGCAATCAAGTCACACAACGAATGGACCTTGAATCCAAACCTTGCACCAGGTCTCCTCTGTACGTAGACTAATGAATAGAGGGAGCCATTCACGCCATCATAGTCAAGGAATACTTTATAATGTATGGCTGCAGTAAGCAACGACAAGCACCAGCCCTGCCAGAGTCACGGCCCCTATCTCCCTGTGTACATCACTGGGTATGTCAGAGGTACAACTGCAAGGATAAAATACTTGCGTGTGTTTTCATATACAGTATGAGGACCTCCCGCTCACAGCCATCCACCTCAGTGCAGATGATATTTACCCATAAAAGTGTAGGATTAAGAGGAAGAGTGGGGGAGCACCTACAACATCCAGGTGGCAATAATAACCGTGTACAACGATTCAGAGTTCTTCCTGTACCTGGGCAGTATATTTTGGACATTTCCGTGCACCCTTCTAGTCCGTGGTAAACAGAGTGGTTTCCACGGAGCGATGAGCCACATCAGGGGAATGGGAGGAGGTTCAGGCATCGGACGTGACCGGGCTCTACAAGGTGTAGAGGTCACGGCTTCACGAGTGGAGCGCAACGCCCACATTGTTGAAACCCATCGACTGTTTATAGTTTCTCTCCCTTGCTTTCTCGGCCTTGCTCTCTCTCTCTCTCTCTCTCTCTCTCTCTCTCTGTCTCTCTCTCTCTCTCTAACATTTATTCTCTGCTCTCCTTTTACTGCAGACTCTCTCATATTTTCAAAAGTTGGAAGTTCAAGAATGTAAATCAAATAATCATGCTCAAATGAGGTCAGAAACAATCTATGAGCCTATTCTTGAGTATATTTTGACAGCGGAAGCATTTTCCAGATTAGTAAATACAAAATGATGAAGACAAAAAGAATGTCCTTGCCTCCTTGGTAACCTTCCTTTCCACCCCACAGTTCCCCTATCTATTCTTTATTTGAGCATTTCTTCTTCTCCTCCATCACATTTCCCCAGTCTTCCTCTCACCTTCTCCTTCTTTCCCCTTCTGGACCAAAAGTTCCAAACTGAGCAGAGTTTTTACGAGACCATAATCCCCGCCGCTGTCGCCATGTGGGACTAAGTGGCCTGTTTGTGATCCTATCAGAGATGTGCCTCTTTTTAACGATCCACTTTTATAGTTAACATAGCACCTCATAAATTAAGGGACTATGCTTTGGTAAAATGAAATATGTCATATGCATATGATACATTTCCATGACATACAAAACTGAAAAATTATCAAACACGGTAAGTATTAGCTGCAACTGAACACATGCTGAGACACACAGGCAGACACCAACGTGCATGTGCATGCACAAAAGGGTGGTAATTAAGGCAAAGTGAATGAGAGAAGTGATAAAACCACAGAGTTGCACTGTTCTTTGTGGTTTTGGCATGCAGTGTCTGTGAGCTAGTTGTTTTTCTGCCACCAACCAGGCATGTTCCAAGCTACAACACGGTTATTGCAGAAGCACAATGGGACAAAGATGTGGGACAAAGTATTGAAAAGAGAATAGCTTGAATACAACGGTATTCTATCATGATTACCAATTTAAGCAGCAATTACAAAAAAAAGTTTAAATGAATATCAACGTAAATCAGAGTTGATATTAGTCAATCTGTAACTGGGAATTGAGCTTAAAAAATGCTGAAATACAATAATGATTCCAGGTCTTTGCTTATAAAAATTGTCACGTTTTTGCATTGGCATTTTTGCATGCCCTACATGTACATAGTAGACTCTTATATTTTATTATATTTTATAATATTTTATTGTCTATCTTTGTAATATTAGTAAATGTCCTGCCCGGTAATGCTGGTTATTTCTTAGGGTCAGAGGTGTTAAGTTAGCCTCCTAGGTGCATATTGATGTTGGCATGGTAGCATGCTAGCGTGTAAGCGTGTTAGCATGTAGCGTGTCACCTGGTAGGGTACGATGCTCTCATGCGCTGTCCCCCAGCGCTGCGCCTCCTTCCCTGCATTTAGATAGTTGGAGGCTATATGGCTGAGACAGGCCACCTGGGAAGAGAGGGAGAGAGAGAGAGAGAGAGAGAGAGAGAGAGAGAGAGATAAGTTATAGTTGCCATATACTGTGAAGATTTTTTTTTTTCTTCATTGCTGAAATATGTATATCATATAACGTTGACATGAGCTACATTGAGCTAACATGTCTGCTCAATGTATGTTAATACAATGGTATGAACAGTGCATGAATGACAAAGAAACTGGTTTACAATAATAAAAAAACTTCACATCACAAATACTCATTTATTAATACAAATATTGAACAATATCTTATTTTAAGCTTCAATAATATCAATTGTATTAAAAATGGTATTATTTATGGTTTGTGTTCCTGTGCAGGTTAGGAGTCCTCAGCTAAATCTAAATCCTCATATAAATTGAAGGTATTGAGGAGACAGAGAGCAAGAGTGAAGGAAAGAGACGGAGGCAGTAGGTCTTGAAGTAGAGACAGAGGCTTTCAAATTGAGAATGGTTGCTCACGGTCACACTCCTGTCCACTCATATTTATGGACATAGATCCCAATTGGTATGATTGCATGAAAATAATTGTCTGTCATGTTTGATTGTTTGTTTCTGTCTACGGACGAATGGTGCGTCGCTTTAAATGTTCTTGCCGCAAGGAATTGTGGGATGGCATTATCTCCTTTCTTTTCGTAAAGCATGGCCCAGTGTATCCTATTCTAAAGGAGATAAAAAATGAAGCATTAAGGCACATTTCCTTAGCATTTAGAGAATTCAGACAGCTCTTATCATGGCTACTTAGATACTTCGGGGTCATGTCAGTCAGAGAGGAACCGTCTTAAGCCTTCTGTAAGTGTGAATGTACTCACAGTTCACTATGTTAGAAAATCACAGTTTCTATGCTTAACTTATACTCAGGGCGTCAGTAGCTCAGGAGGTAGAGCGGGTTGACTGGTAACCGTAAGGTTGTTAGAGTGTCAAGGTTTCCCTGAGCAAGACGCCTCACCCTGACTGCTCCTGACCAGCTGGCTGCCACCCAGCATGGTTGACTCTGCCGTCGGTGTGTCAATGTGTGAATGAATGGATGTAAGTCGCTTTAGATAAAAGCGTCAGCAAAATCCCCACACAAACATTTTCAAAAGACAATTTGACCACAGCCAGAGAGGTAGGGCAAAGGAAAGGGCCAGGAGGAAGTAGGTATTGGGGAGACAGAGAGGAAGTCAAAGAGGTAGAGGAGAGGACACACCAGATCCAAGTAGAGAAAGGCCATCATGGTGGCGAGAGGTTTATTCTCTTGAATATTAAATCAAGAGGTTGTTGTTGTCACTTTTGACACTTCCCGCCGAATATCCACGACTTGCCAGGAAGTCAAAACCACAGTCCTTCCTAGTACACTGGATGTGGAGAACAGAGCCGGTCCCACATACCTTAGCCCCTGACCCACAACACACATTCTCTTCTGGGTCGCCGCTCTGAATGGGAAAGCCAATGTCTCTTCACTCTTTAATCATTAGGGTAGGAAACACTCTTTAACACGGCTCAATGGATTCAGATACAGGGCATTAAGGAGCAGGTAGGGACAATGCATCTTTCTTTGAATTGACTCCAGCCAATTAAGATTTGGGTTCATTCAAACTTTCTTACCGCCTCCCCCCTTAAATTGACTGATGTTTCCATGACAACGTTGACAGAACTCCTAAACAGTGGTGCTGAAGGCCGGCCCGACCATGGCTATGTAGCTCCCTGTTGGCCCAGGTCTCTTTCATCCCCTCTCTGCGGTCATCGTGCCTGTGGTTGCAGCGCTTCAGAACACAGCCAACCACAGCATAATCCCCGGGGGGTGGGTTGTGGGTGAGCGAGAGGTGGATTGTGGGTATTTTATCTCCAACAGCTTGAGGTACCGACCACAGCGATTGTGACCTCCTAATCCTCCTAGCCAATCACAGCACATGTTTGATCAACCTTGTAATCAATGCCAGCGCATTCATGCAACTTTTGAATTGTTCAACGGAACACCAGGGATTTGGCTGTTCTTTTTGCGGAAAAAACAAAGGACACAGCGACACATCAAAACGAGGGGGCACGTTTACCAAACTTGGCTCATGTTGGCAGTCCCGTCCCAGTGTTAGAGCCATGTGGTGGCTTTTGAAAGGACAATAGTGGGAAAATACCATGTGCACAATCCAAAGGTGAAGTCAAGTGAAGGAATAAACAAAAAATAAACAGCGATTAAGATGGCAGCATTGATGTTGTGGGCTTAGTACACAAACGATTAAACTTCTCCAAACCTTTGGTCACTAAATATCTGTGGGAATCACACCCCCGCCCCCACTACCCAGTAAAGACTTGCTTTATGGACCGAGCTACAATAAGGGGATTTGGAATGGGCCAAACACTGGGCAGTGTTGAGCCATGTTCGGTCCACTGATGTACACAAGGAGAAGCCACAGGCATGTGCCTCACTGGGCCTGTGTACTCAATGTCTGAGCCCGGTGAACCCCAAAGGGATTCTGCTGATGGATAAAGACCAACTCCCTTCCCTTTCCACTCTTTGCTCCAGAGACAAACATTTGGAGGATTAGGTAAACTAGGTTACTTTTTGGGTCACAGAGAATGGGTTTATACATTGAGGTGGCGGTGCCTTCTCCATGCTCTTGTGAACCTTCTCCTCACAAGAAACGCAGTCTGTTGATAGTCAAAGAAACTTTCAAAAACCCACGTCTATAGGCCTATAGGCCTTTATCAGTAGTTTGTGTACGGTTCTCATGTAGGTTTTATTCATGTGTGTATTTATTGTTATGTATTTGGTTTTAGTTTTCTTGTCTAATATAATTTATTTTACTGTTTCACCGATTTTTATTTGCTGTTTTATGGCCATGCTGTTTTCTTCGACTCCGCCTCTAACAACTTTGTAGCACTGGGACCTTTAAAAGGTATAGAGAAATGTAAGTAAAAGTGTAACTATTAGTATGACCTGGGTTTGATGGGGTTGTCCATCAATCACTATACATGACCATGCCTGTTCCCTGCTTCTTCTTGATGCTCTACACAGGGTGATCTCTCCAGCACATGAATGGAGGAACAGAACCTTCTACAACTAATTCACAGAGCTTGACTTACAGCAACCAGAGCCAGTGTCAGCAATCAACGTGTTTGCTGACTGCATGTGTTCAACAACAGGAATCTGGGCCATTAATAAGGGCTTTATATAACCTTATGAAGAGACAGATGCATGTGATGTCATATTCATGTCAAGGAAAGCTGTCATCCATTCATCATATAAATGTGGGCATGTTATGCCTCGCGACATCTGTTACGTCACCTCGATGCCATGGCACGAGCTGAACAAAAACCAACTTTCCAAAGGGTGTTTTCAACCTCCCAGTCTGGAACCAATGAAAAACCACTAAGCTCCTCTCAACCTATCACATCACTCAATGTGAGTGGCAAACATTTGATGGCAACACAGTAAAGCACTAACAAAGTTGATGCACGCATACACTAACCTACTAGACATTTTAATGGCCAATGGAAATTATGAGAAAGGGTATGCATGTTCATATTTTGTGTGAATTTGTTTTGCTTAAGGTTATATTCCAAATTCTAGTTGTGGAACTCACAACAACAACAAACATTGATTAATGAGTACACCACCAACGCAAAGTCATGCATTTAAACCTATGTTTACATCAATCCCAGACATACTGTGTCCATCTGTCTCTGTCTCTGTCCATCTGAGCCTGTCTGTGGTCGGCAGACAGGCTCAATTAGAAAGATGACTGACAATCTCACGGTTTTGAACTTGCAGCAGTGTGACAGGTTTCCCTGGGTTTACCACAAAACGCCAACTATGGCTTACAGGAAAAAGAAAACGAAGAGCAAACCTTTACCAGTCACTTATACAACAGACGTATTTATCCAAAGCCACAATAGCTACATGATATTGAGAAGCAGGTGGGGGGTTTGTCATCTTGCTCAAGGGCGCCTAGGCAGCATGCCGTCAGTGGTGTTTAAACCCAGAGCCTTTCAGCTGGTTCATACTGTGGTATTATAAAGGTTTTTAAAGGTATTTTAAAGGTATTTAAAATGCACTTGCATTGTCATGGTAAAACGGTGAATACCATGAGTGACTTGTGTTTTAGCGTCCACTCCCAGCCCCTGTTTGGACCGACAGGCTGTCAAGAGGTCTGGCTTTGAAGAGGCTGAGCCACGGAGAACTCTGGCTGTCCTCAGTGAGACAGGGCCCAACTCAGCATGTGCTGCAGACAGTCTGGTTGTTATAAAGGGTGGGGTGTGTATACCGTAGCCTGTTGTTTTGGGTTGCTTTGTCCAGACTAAACACACTTGTAGCCAGGGTGTGTGCGTGCGTGCGTGCGTGTGTAGCTATAGTAAGTGTGTGAAGGTAGGTAGGTAGCTAGATGTGTGTAGGTAGATGTGTAGGTTTACCTATAGTAAGTCAAAGTAGATAGGTAGGTAGCTAGCTAGCAGCTGTGTGTTGGACCATTTTACCTGCATGTCCCCATATTCAGAGGGTGTGTTCCTTTCAAACTGAAGCAGTGAGAGAAATGTACCTATTACCCAAAACACACACACATAAAGGATGCATACACAAACACACAATACACTGCAAAGGACACGAGACGACAGTGGAGGAGAGAACATGGAGAGAAGACAGCAGAGAGGAGGAAGAGGGGATGATGAGGAGGAGGAGAAAACTCTTACAGGTGTAGAAGCGTGCATGTGCATAGAAAAGTGTGTGTGCCCGTCTGTCCATTTGTGTTGACACAACACATACCCGGTTGCACTCTTTACACAAACTGTGGCAGGTGGTGCTGTGTAGAGAAAGCAAACCGTGCGCAGCGTTGACGTGGGTTCCCAGACTGCACTGAGCTAAATCACAACAACCCTGACCACGAGCTCCTTTCCCATGATCCTTTGCCTGTCCATTAGTTCAGTGTAATGGCCATGAATTACTATTAGACCAGAATGTTTTGGCCAAAGCTACTAAGCACATTTGTCGTGAGTAGTCAAAAAACTGATGAGTCATCGTGACTAGTCTCGTCTTTATTAACTTTATGACATTTCTTAAGCTGTTAATGGTCGTATACCACAGTGGGGATCACACCCCCAACCCCGCCGCTGGTGCCTTGCTCCACAGACTTGAGAATCAACAGGGAATTGGACTGACGGGCAGACAGACAGATAGACAGACAGCTTCTCTATACAAACTATAGCCATACAAAAATGCGACATTTGACCTGTGTGTGCAGTACCAGTATCTTGATTTACTCTTGCCATAAGCCATGCTTTTACAACATGTTTATATTTACGTTTATTTTAAATCTACTCCGTCATACTAAGACAGCTTTGCCCGGCCTCTCGCTGGACTGGAACAACAAGACGGAGATTCCCCAACACAACAAATCCACAACACTCTGGAACGTTCCGATACATCAAACTGGGTTCCATTCGCTTTTGGACTTTAGGGTTAAATATGGCTTGATTTTTTTTAATTGCACAAACAGTACAAGACATTAATTGGTTTGTTTAGGTTGCTGAGGACTTTTGAGAATAGATCACATGCTTGTTTAAATAACACCAGGCTTTATGTGAAAGGTTAGTGGTCTTGTTAGAGGCAGGGACAAGGAAGGTGCTTACTACACACACACACACACACACACACACACACCCCCACCCACACACACACACACACACACACACACACACACACACACACACACACACACACACACACACACACACACACACACACACACACACACACACACACGGCTAAAAAGGCTAGCATGTTCTTCAGACGGTCCATTGATCTTATCTATGACATCTGGGGCCGCTTTTAACCATCAAACATGCTTCAGAGAGAATATTCACCAGCGTCATTTCTCTAAGAAAGGCTAAGTGAAGCCGCCCTGCCTCCCTTTATGACTGTTATGGCACATGATAAGTTGTGGTGCTGGTTTGATGCACCATCTTGTTTACGTGTCCCTGATAGGCCTGTTTGGTGACACCAGCTGGAGCTCGTTGGCCATTAGTGGTCCGGCCTTAACTGGACTCCACATCTCTCCCTCTCTCACATTCAAAAAGCTTTATTGGCATGAAAAACAAACGTTAACGTTGCCAAAGTAGCTGATAAATTAGGAGGTTAAATGCAATATATATATACAAATCAAATAGTATTAAATTATATACTAAATATCTAAAAAGTCGAATGTGGAATTCTCTCTCTCCACCCTGAATCCCTGTTGACTTCTCAAGGCTGATTGATCCCAGACTTCATATAGCACACCCACCTGTGAGGACAGCAGGTTACAGTCGATGTGGACCCCTCTGCCCGTCTGGTGTCTCTGCAGCAGGGCGGCCATGATGGCTCCGTGCGCGTACAGGCCAGTTGCCAGATCCGTCATGGCAACGCCGGGCCGCACCGGCTCACCGTCCTACCCAGGGTTCGGTCATAGAGCCGTGTGTCACACAAACGCTGGTTCACAGCATACAATAAGACAATAGACCAAAAGACAAAAGGCGTTCGGTAAAGAGACCTACCTCTGGTCCGGTGATGTGCATCATCCCTGACAGCGCAGACGCAATGGAGTCATAGCCCGGGCTTTTGGACTGAGGGCCTGTCTGTCCAAAACCTGGAGCAAACACACACACTTCTTTATGCTGATTTGTTTTAAATGTTTGTGATTTGTGAGCTCCAACAGTTCAAATCCCTCTGTCCGGCCAGCCCTCCTTAAACAAGGCACTTAACAGGGCTTAAATCTACTATTTCAAAAGGACTGTCTGCTCATTACATGATTTGCTGAAATGCACATCGGAGGAGGAATAATTGGTTTATCTGGCCAGCTTACTGGAAATTTCCACTCTCAGGTTGAGCTTCTGTTGTTTTGTTATCATTTTCCTTCTCCATGTAAAGTAATCTAATGCCTGCAGTAATGTGATTATTTGTGTGAAACATCCAGTATCCATTCATTCAGGTGAGAGGTCCACATCTAAAAAGGACCACCACCGGTAAGATTGTGTCTCATTAGTTCCCCATTACTCTGTATAGTTGGGCCAACTCAAAAATCCTTGCTGTAGCTCTCCTTGGGAGCCAAGGCTTAACCCCTTATGCCAAATCAGAAGATATTTACCGCTTGTTAGCTAACATAACCACTGGGATTAACTTTCATGAGGGTTTAGTTAGAGGTCAGGACAAACAGAGAAATATATCCGGCCAAGGCATTTATCTATCATTATCCTGGCTTATGAAAACCCTTGTGGTGGAGGACATAAAACCTAATATCTCTATAAACTTTAAACTCAAGTTCTTTAGCAGCAGTTTAAATCAGAAAGACTACTCCTCTAAGGTGGGACCTATTATGGATAGGGAAGTGGGGGGGACTCTGAGAACTGTTAGATAGTAGAGATGACATGCAACACATTTTATAAGTGCCTTCATTCTATCATTTCACAACCTCATGTCGTAAAAAAATATTTTGTAAAGTATTAATGGTGTGTGCACAAAATAGTGGAAATGGTTACATTGAGTTTCATCCCAGTGTGTGTGTGTGTGTGTGTGTGTGTGTGTGTGTGTGTGTGTGTGTGAGATAGAGGAAGGCTCAGGGTCAACTCCCATGCCTTCTAGTTCACAGCAGTGCAGAGAATGAAGAGGGATATATGACCAATTGACCTTTACAATCTCTCTAAATGTTATATTTCTGAGACATTTCTTGTGCTTTATTTGTAAATGGAAGAAAACACATTTTTAAGAAAACACAATGACTTTCATGCATATATAGGTTTCTTTTTTTTTTAAGATCTGATCTCAGAGGGGGAAAGAGGAAGTTAGAGTGGCGAGAGAGACAAAGGCCGTGTCCCAATTCAGGGGTTGCATCCTTCGAAGGACGCATTTAAAGACCGCATACGTCACAGCGGCGCGTCAAGTGCTGTCCCATTTCGAAGGGTCCTTCGAATGCGGCCGAGATATGCAGCCTTCGTTTCCCGGATTTGAAGGACGCATCGGATGCATCCTTCACGGCCCAACGTATCCCAACATTCATTGCGCGTTGGATATTTTTTCAGAAATGGCGCGGAGAGAGCGGAAGCAGCAGCTGCAGCGAATACATGTTTAATGACAAAACTATGTAAAAACATTTTTTTTATATAAAAGTAAGGTTGGGACCATTTTAAATATGTAACTTTATTGTCAAAGTTCAATGACATTAACGCTAGACATATAACGTTAAACTAATTAACGTTAAGCCAACGTCCTCTCTTCCTCTTCACCCGGCGGTGAATCTTCTCCCACTCCTCCAATAAAATATAAAACATAACCAATACAATTATGATTTCTGGCTCCATATTTCTCCTCCGCTGTCCGGTTTGAACCGCAGCTGTCAGGGTTGCCAGGAGACAGGAGCGGCGCGTGGTCACGCAAGGTAAAGGACGTTAACGGCTGGTTACGCAATCCAGAAATGCTCCGTAGGCCAGACCGTCCCATTCCACAACGCTCGTTCGGCCTTCGATGCAGCCTTCGCGGTCTACGAAGGCTGCATCCTTCGAAGGACGCATCCTTCGAAGGATGCAGCCCCTGAATTGGGACACGGCCAAAGAGAGAGAGACACAGAGAGAGAGAGAGACACAGAGAGAGAGAAAGCCATGTCCGAACTAACTGCACATGTTCCCAATGAGTCTCTCATCTTACATGCAACTTCCAGCGCTCACTCTCTAATTGGCTGTGAACAAGGGTTGATAATGGAGGAAGCAAGGATCTAACAGCTCCTGTAGGGTGAGAGAGAGAGAGCTAGAGAGAAAGTGTGCGAGAGAGAGAGAGAGAGAGACCGTCTGTCTGACTATTTGAATCCAGATCATTCCTTGGAGTGTGGGTCCCCTTAGTACCACAGAGCAGTGACCCCGCAGTCAAAATAACCCCATGGACAAATGTTCCAAACAGACATAAACCTTCTTGATTGGCCACCTGAGATCGAGGCAATCACGGAATCCCCCAATTAGTGGAAATGAATCAAACCATGACATCATCATCTGATGCCTTTAAGGCAGGTGGACCCACAGCTAGAAGCAAAGGGGGACGCACTGTATATACAAGTGTGCACATGCACGCACACACACACACACACACACACACACACACCAAGAGTATGCTTGTGGAAAAACCTGTACTCTGTATATTATTTTATTTTCTGTAAATAAACGCTCTGAACGTGATATATTGAAACCACTACTTCACGGAGGCACTGCATAGTGCCCTGACAAAGGGACTGCAGGGCCCTCCAGTGCTTGGCCGTATAAGGACCCAGCCGGCCTACATTACATCTCGTCCATGCACCTTCACACACATGTCCAACCAATAATGCTGCATCGCATTACCTACCACAGATGTTGCGCCACATCTGCATCGGCTCCACAATCGACTGCTGACGACTATTGGAAAGGCATAATACACTGACACACGCGCTGAGTGTTTCCAGTGCAGAGAGCAGAACACTATGCTGGCCCCCATACAGAAACTGTACTTTAAATCTCCTCCTGTATGCTAACAGTTCATCACACTGGAAGGAAGCAGCTACTTGTGTTTGCAATGGGCTTCTTGCATTGACAGTGGCTAGGCTAGAAGTGGCTAGGCTAGGTTGATTGACACTCTCAGACCAAAATGAAATGGGTCCGATCCCCAATTTCCTGTACACCCCTCCCCCCCGCTTTTATACCCAGTATCTGTATATTTGGATAAAAGCATATTCTAAATGACTTAACCGAAAACAGACTACATTTGATACTAAACCACACAAGAGTGAGGATCTAACTGGTTTTAAACAGCTGGTTAAAAACGGTACGTGCCAGGAGAAACAAGCTTACAAAACAGCCTGACATTTCTCTTGGTTAATCTTCACAGACAGAAGGGACTGAACATGCATGGTTAGCACATTATATCTATATCTATATATAAATATATATACAGTACATCACAGTCCACTACTGTACTGATTTATCACCACGGCTGTGGCTGGGCCGGCGTTACAATCTCCACCTGAATGTACTGTAATCCTTTTCCTGGCTCCCCCTGTACAAATGGACATGGATTACAAGGTCCAGATTCCCTCCTGGCGCGGATGGTGGCGTCACGGCCGAGAGACCCAGGCAGAACCCCAAGAAAAAAAAGGGGACGAGGGGGAAACAGGACGTTGTGGAGGATGTAAATCTATTGCGTTTAAATGTCTTGCATGCAGCTGCCATAGTTTAATGAGGTCTCCTGGGTAATGGAGTTTTTCTCTCTTGGAATTAGAGGAAGGGGGAGGTGGAAGAGAGTGGGGAGGAGGAGGAAGTGAGCCGGAAAGGGTCGGGAGAAGGTGAAATAATCAGAGTTAGAGAATCTGAAAGGATTGAGTGATAGTGAGACATAGAGAGAGCGGAGAGAGAGGGATATATAGGGATCAAAAGAGAGAGTCATAGGAAAGACAAGAAAGGATGCAAGGAAGAATAAAAAAGAGAAATACAGAATTAAGAGGAAACGAGCAAGAGAAAGGAAGCCTATAGAAAAACTATGAGGCAGAGACACCAAGACGTCAACAAACAAGTTAAAACAGCACAGCACTGCAAGGGAACGGTGAATGTTGAAAGAGCAAATAAAGTCTGAAATAGAGACAAATTGATGAAACTAAAAGAGTGTCACAAAGGGGAGACAGACAGGCAGAAATACATGCCTGTGGCACAGCTATAAAAGAGGGGGAGCAAGTGTTTGGAGGTATTTATAGTAAAGTTGTGAATAAGTTGTAAAGTTAGCAGAGGCCAGATGGTCTTTTCTAGGCCTAAAGCATGTTCAATATTTTATCCAAATCAAATAAAACTGTACAGAACAATTACAAGTTGCAAACCGTATTACAGGGTTTTCAGATTACATGTATTATTTGATTGTGGCTTTACATATGTCTGCTCTAGGTGTCATATGCTGAACCGTCAAACCTCAGTAGATCCAACATAAAAAAGCATTAATGATAAAAGAGTTTTATCATAAAACGTCATAAAACCATTATTAAATCTTTTTTATATCATAGTTATGACATGGCTGGAGATTTATGATATCTTGCCCTGCAGTGAACACCTATAAAATCACGGTACTTATGTTGTCGGCCATTTGTAGAGGAGCATAGCTTCATAAAAACGTCTGCATTTACTGCGGTGTCTGGGGCCACCTAGCGGTCATTCTAAGAACTGCGTGTTTAGAAAGGTCAGTGCACCGGCTACCAAACAGCACAACTTCCAGGGGTAAAAGGAAGGTCATGACTTGCTCAAAAACATTTAGATGATGAGAACAGCTTTATTTTAGTGTATGATGTAATATGATATAATATGTCATAATATGCCTTTCAATCATCTGGCCAAAATACAATTTAAATGTTTAAATGGTTTTTTGTATCGTATGCCGCTGCGGGAAGATGTTTTCGTATTGCTAATCTATACAATTCAAATGTTTGTGTTTGCATTGCAAAGTTTGAGCAGGAAGAAAGAAGACAATATACCAATATCAAACTGCCAATCAAAGCATGATTGCCCTCCGACATTTGTCCCACCCCCATATCCCATTTGGACTTGCTAAAATAAAACATGAGCCAGTGTAGGCGGGGCTACCTGAGATGGAACAGTAGACCAGCTGTGGATTGGCTGCTTGCAGGTGCTCGTATCCCAGACCCATCTGATGGAGCTTCCCTGGGAGGTAGTTCTCCACGAGCACATCACACACTGCTGCCAGCTACCTCCATGCACACAAACAATACAAGATCAAATTGATATTTTGAGGAACCATATGCACGTCTCGAATGAAATATAAAATGATATTATGGTTATTAGGGTGCCAAGCACAAAGTGCGAAGGTAATCTATTGTAATTGTTAGTGTTTTTATTATTATTATTCCGCCACACTCCGCACGCTTTTTATGAAACTTAATATAGCTGTAGAGGCTGACTCAAGATTAACAGAGAGAAAATATTACACTGATTGGCCCAAAGGTGGCGCTATAGCAACAGTCCAAAAATGCAAACTTTGAACAAGCATATCTCGTAACCGCTTTGACTTACAGTCATGAAACTTTGTTGACACATGCATATCCTCATGGTGAACAAATCTGCCTCAAGAACTTCCTTTGAAAAGATTTACAGCCATTTTGAATTTTGTTAAAAACACTAAATTCCCTAAGGATCCTAGGTTTTTAGACTTAGACAATTATTCTATTGAACATATCATTTATCGACCAATGTCTGCAATCTGACATAAAGGGAAGTCTATACAATAAAGATTAAAGCACCCAGGAGCCATTGACTTCTAAAAAAAAGGGTGTGGTTTAAAACGCGTAAATACTTAAATGCTTATATCAACATCAAGATGGACTCCTATGATCTTGAGTCCAATACAAACGTTGTTCAGGATCAAATTCTGAACAAGATAAAGTCCACATATTTTCAATTAGGGTGTGGCATCGAGATGGGCGTGGCCTGTGAATAAAATAGACGGAATGTTTGATTTGAGTGGGACCAAATTAGTCGATTGACAAAACAACATGGCCGCCAGAGGCTCAAAAAGTCCAAACTTAGCTTAACACCAAAAGGCGGGGTTAACTTAACCCAATCATCATCAAACTTGGTATAGTCAAAGGCACATTGGTCAAGATTAACCTCTCTAAATTGTAT
Source organism: Micromesistius poutassou (assembly GCF_964030765.1). Taxonomy (NCBI): domain Eukaryota; kingdom Metazoa; phylum Chordata; class Actinopteri; order Gadiformes; family Gadidae; genus Micromesistius; species Micromesistius poutassou. Next base: position 7,070,618 of record NC_140281.1, read on the forward strand.
CCATATCGGGCTATAGGGGGCGGTATAACAATTAACTGAAAATGCAACCTCTCCAAATTGTACCCAGATCGGGCGATAGGGGGAGCTATATCAATTAACTGAAAATGCAGACTTTGGACAGACATATTTTCTGACCTCTTTCATCTACAGTGATGAAATCCAGTAGACATTTGTATCTCCTCATGTTGAGCAAATGTTCCTAGCAAACCCAGAACCTGTAACAAAATGGCGACTGGACGTCCAAATTATCAATGTTAGGTGACTAAAGGCGTGGTTAACTTGAGTCCATCTTCACCAAACTTGGTGTACTTAAAGAAGCATTGGTCAAGGTAAACCAGGCTAAAGTTCATCAAAATAGGATGATAGGGGGCATTAAAGCGATCAATTGAAAACTTTAAAGACTCATAACTCCTCAGCCTTTTGACGTACGGTCATGGAAGTTTGTTCGCCCATCACCAGATCCAAGCTAAAGCTATTCCAGCGTATGCAAAGAAAAAAGGTCTTCATGGTCTGCGTCAGGGTCTTCATGGTCTATCGGGGTCTTAATGGTCTATCAGGGTTTTCATGGTCTATCGGGGTCTTAATGGTCTATCAGGGTCTTCATGGTCTATCGGGGTCTTAATGGTCTATCAGGGTCTTCATGGTCTATTGGGGTCTTAATGGTCTATCAGGGTCTTCATGGTCTATCGGGGTCTTAATGGTCTATCAGGGTCTTCATGGTCTATCAGGGTCTTAATGGTCTGTCAGGGTCTTAATGGTCGACTTTAGGCTTGGCACCCGTAAAATGCTGCTTGCAGCTTTAATTTGAATTGATTTTTGTATGTGGGGGAGGGGGATGGGGATTGTCAATTTATTTGTTTGTTTGTAATTTTTGTGTGGAAAATAAATCTTTTGTGTGGAAAAGTATTAAAAGTATTAAATAAATAAATGCATATCATGCACGCAGGCACACACACACACACACACACACACACACACACACACACACACACACACACACACACACACACACACACACACACACACACACAGCTTAAGGATGAGGATAAAAGCTGAATGTAAGTTGAAAAATTCAAATTCCAATCTAAATCTAGCTTAAATCGAACAGCATAGAATATAATAATATATAATGTTAACATAATATATATGGTAACAAACACAGCAACTAGTTTCTGTATTCACTAAGGTTTCAAATACCTCAAGGACGACCTGGGCTCCTCTAGTGTGTTTCAGGTCCACTGCTACGCTCTGCAGAGGACACAGTGACAACAAGCATCACCATGGTGTCAGAGCTTCAGCTGGCAACACATGCTCTGCTACATGAGACTGTCAGCGTCAGGTACCACTGACCAGAACAGACACGCATGTATGGGATTAAACACACACACATTGGTGCACACTTTAGCACCATCTATTTATTGTGTGTGTGTGTGTGTGTGTGTGTGTGTGTTGTGTGTGTGTGCATGCATACTTTTTTGTTGCGGTTGACACTGAGGAAATAAGCGCTTTCGGTTTTGACAAATGGGGGACCCCAGGCCCTTGTGTCATCACCAGCTCCTGAGAGAGAGAGAGAGAGAGAGAGAGAGAGAGAGAGAGAGAGAGAGAGATGGTACAAGAAAGAGAGCGAGAAGAAAGAGATAGAGAAAGTAGACTTTATTTATATAGCAAAATTCACAAGCAAAGGTCACACAGTGCTGCACAATACAATAAAATACAATAAAATAAAAACAGAATAATAAGACTGTGCGTGTGTGTGTGTGTGTGTGTGTGTGTGTGTGTGTGTGTGTGTGTGTGTGTGTGTGTGTGTGTGTCTTGCCTGGTCTCTCTACTTTGATGACCTCAGCCCCGAGGTCCCCCAGGATCATAGTGGCAAAGGGTCCAGCCAGCACTCTACAAAGAAAAGTGTTGTTTATAAAAGTTGTATCACAGCATCTTGTTTAGTGTGTATATCCAAAGGAATCCATACCTTGTCAGATCCAGAACTCTGATTCCCTCTAGCGGTCGAAAGGGTTCTGCTGTGGATCAAATGTAACGTTCATATTAGGAGTTGAGTTGGTAGATTGTTTTTAAGTTTAATTAAATAAACCATCTGGCACAGTGTTCCGCTTGATAGTATGTATGGAAATGTTATATAGTATGGTGTGAACAACTATACAAAGACTTTGGACTTTGGCCACACAAGCTAACGCAATCAATTGCTATAAATTAATACAATGAGTCAAACTCGGGTTTAAATTTCGTTTAATCACTTTTGATGCAAACCCTGTATGCTTTGTCCTGTGTGTCATGCAATGGGGCATTATGCAGTTGTATTACCTGTGTGTGTGCAGGAATACCCTCTATGCACAGCAATATACACAGCTCGGTCTTTACTTGGCAAACATTGGGGCACCAGACTGCGGAAAGCAATGTTTATCCCTCGTGTTGACGACCTCATACTGACCCCAACGAGCTCCGAGTACGGACCAAGTGTTACTGGACAAGGTAGCCTTTTTAGTTAAAGTAAAGGTGACTTGGAATTGACAAATTGAGTTGATGAACGTTAGGAATCGGTTTGGTGGATGTCACTTGACCGTGGAGTGTTTTTCTAGGCAGTAAACGACTGTGTTTTTCGTATGCGCAATCCGGGAAAGGTCCCGCCTCAAAGTACTAGGATTGGACAGGCAGCCCGTCAGTCAAACTCGCACACTGACTCCTAACCCTAACCCCAATTTTAACCCTAACACTAACCATGAAATTCGTTTGACTAACGTTAGTTTAATATACATTACAATTGAAGTTACCTTCCCCGCGGTCACGTGATTGATTTTAGCCTTTTTGGATTGGATTGGATCAGGGATTAAAACCAACGTGATTGGATAATCTCCGGCTAGCCCCTCATTAATATTCATGATCTTCCCGGATTCCGCCTACGAAAAACACATTCGCAGACGGCTTCCGGTTCAAAGCTTTTCGGAGTAAAAGTTCCCATGATAGTGACTACAGGTGATAATCCAAGCAAGCCGATGTACATCAAGCCATACATATAGACCTCTAAAGAATAAATCCGTTTCGACTGGGTTTTTGGATTGTTGGTGCCGTTAAAGTAGCATTAATAATCGTTTACTACTTTAAAGACACCGTTATGTTATGTACGATCATTAAAAAAAAATGTTATTTCCCATAGACATTTGACCGAGGGAACCGGAGGCGAATCTTTTTTCCGTAGGATGGTAGGGGAAGGTACCGCCTTTTTCGCCGCTGATTGGTTAGAAGGGCTCTCCTCCGATTGGTTATTAGATTTGGCGGCAGGCTCTCCTCCGATTGGTTATTTGATTTAGTGGCTGTCGGCTAGTCTACCACCAACAGTAGTAAACAAACTCGATCCAAGTGCGTTCCGTCAGAATTGATTTTCACATTTTCATAGCCTGTTTAGCTAGTCGTAGCTGTTTTGGGGGCTTTTGTGATGAGAGAGAGAAGCAAGTGCTAGTGATGGTGCTGTTTTTTTTGTTAATAAGTAGATAAAACTAAAAACAGTTGCAATTCGATGAGCAGAGGTTAAACACCAGTGTTTAAAAACAGAAGCAGATACATATGTTAAACATTACTAGTAATTAATGGAACAACAGAAGCAGATATTAGCTGTAGGTTAAACATTATTGTGTGTGTGTGTGTGTGTGTGTGTGTGTGTGTGTGTGTGTGTGTGTGTGTGTGTGTGTGTGTGTGTGTGTGTGTGTGTGTGTGTGTGTGTGTGCAGCCATGACAGTTAAGTGGTGTCATATTTGTGCAAAGGAGGAGTTGGAGACCATCATACCGGATCACCTTGAGGTTAGGATTAGGAATAAATCAACGATAAGGAGCAGCTCCAGTAGCTCCAGTAATAAATGGTTTTGCCACAGGTATCACAGGTATTCAATGGTTAAGGTTAGGCTTAGTTAGGGTACGTTGTTCGTTGTGTTGATAGATTCTAGTCTCTACCTTTATTAAAGACCTGTACTTTTTTCTATTACAATGCAAATAAAGAGTCAATTTTAAGCTTGCCTTTTGAAATAATATGGTTGATTTACTAACATTATATTTAATTTATTTAAACAGCAACTTCTGCCTGAGGGGCACTGCAATTTCCTTTGCAGATACTCACCACTGGAGAGTGGTTTAACAGCCTTCTTTAAAACTCCAACTCTCTACCAGAGAGGAGGCAGAGACGTGGCTGGAGGACTTCCAACGGTCATCAAGAGTGAAAAAAAAAAAACAGCACCATCACTAGCACTTGCTTCTCTCTCTCATCACAAAAGCCCCCAAAACAGCTACGACTAGCTAAACAGGCTATGAAAATGTGAAAATCAATTCTGACGGAACGCACTTGGATCGAGTTTGTTTACTACTGTTGGTGGTAGACTAGCCGACAGCCACTAAATCAAATAACCAATCGGAGGAGAGCCTGCCGCCAAATCTAATAACCAATCGGAGGAGAGCCCTTCTAACCAATCAGCGGCGAAAAAGGCGGTACCTTCCCCTACCATCCTACGGAAAAAAGATTCGCGAACCGGAGCCTTGGAGGCGGGACTTGCGTTCCAGGGCCACTTTTCAACACATAAATTACGACTAAAAGGCTCAAATCCATCATGTGACCACGGGGAAGCTAACTTAAATTGTAATGTATATTAAACTAACGTTAGTCAAACGCATTTCTCGGTTAGGGTTAAGGTTGGGCTTAGGGTTAGGAGTCAGCATGTGAGTTTGACTGGCAGGCTGCCTGTCCAATCCTAGCGCTTGAGGCGGGACTTTTCCCGGATTGCGCCCATGAAAACTACAGTCGCTCACAGGTAGAAGGTTGTGAACAGAAACACGAGTTACGGGTTGCCTGAGGGGTATTCCATGAAAGTCGCTAACGAAAGTGGTGCTTAGTTGATTAAGCCCAGTTAGAAGCGCCAACTTCCACTTGAGGCTGAAACCGTTCCATCAACGCAGTTCAGCCGCGCCTTGCACAGGTTAGTTCAAGCTAGGCTGCGCGTTCACGAGATATGTAACCAGCCCAGAACCGTGATTCAATAACACGCAAGTTTAAGCAAGCACTCCGATTGGTCAATTCCCATTCTTGAGCGTGTTTAAATGCCTGGTGAAAGAACGGACAAAAAGATCGTGCCTAATTACAGAAAGTATCGCTACGCTAACTAGCCGAAACTACTTTCATGAGCCTAGTTTCCATAACAACGTTCAACTGACCAAGAGTCGGCTATCGTTACTATAGCCGCTTTCACTAAACTTCTATTGGAACTATTTTCTGATGGAGATGAACTCGGGCAGAAAGCTTGATTTGAGGGCAAATTAACCCACAATATGAAAATATTTTACAATATTGTTGATAATGAAGATGGTTTGTGTTATTGAATTGCAATCTTATACTCGATGGCATTCTTGAATGTCATTATTGGTACACGAAGCACAGCCGTAGGAACAAGTTCCGAAGTTCCGAAGTCCTGTGCTTCAATTCATAATTCAATGAATTGCTATCTATTGTTACTGTGGCTATTTTTTCAACACTTTTATATACAAATCTATGTATTATAGCGTAATCAGGAATCAGCGGTTGGGTGAATTGACCGTTCGCCAGAGTTTGATTGACAGGCAATCTGATCAATCAGAACGCTCCTATTATCGAGTAGTTAATGTCCTCCATTTTGTCCGACATCTCTCCGACATACCGGCCGGGGCTATCAGCAGTGTTAACTCAGCTGCTCAGTGTTTACTTCGTTAGAAACTTCTAGATATTATTTTTTAATTCAGAGCTCAATATGGTAAAACGGTGTTGTCATGGAACCTGCAACACTGACAGCAGATATAGTGACCGAGTTGCCAACGTCTTTTTTTTCCCTTTCCCGAAGCCAACTAGGAACATTGAAAAATGTTTACGGTGGATAAAGTCGGTCATTATGCGTGACACAGCCTGCGATAAGTACGACCAAGGATAGAGGGTGTTCAGCACACACCAACAGTGAGTTTAAGCTCATGTAAAACGTAGTCCTATACAGTTACCCTTGTTGACACTTGCAGTGTGAGTCCACCAGTCTCCTCTCTTTTAAGTCGACCTCGAAATTGACAATATGACGAGAGGCAGATTTCCGTTGGCTGGGATAAACTTCTCCCTTAACGCTGATTGTGCCTATAATGTTATGTAGCCAAAATAAATTATCTGAAAGTTCATGCTTCAGTCAGGATTCACACTTTCATTTATTCTGACAATTTAGATTTGTTATATTTCAATATAATAAATTATCTAACAATGTAAACAAATTAAGTAAAGAGTTAGCAGCAACATGACCGTTAGTCTTGGTAATAGATAGCTATTTACCTGTACTATTTTTGTATATTATGATGCTATGTACATAAGATCCAGATATGAAGGCATAAGCCTTTTGTTTTTTCTTTAAAGAAATGCTTCCTTCGAGATAAGTCGTCTGGTATATCGCCTAAATTCCCAACTTCCCAACTTCCATCTTCACGTTACAAGCCAGCTGATGTCGGACTTGACAGCAGAACCCGCCCCCGAGACAGGGGGGCGTGGCTAGAACGCTCCTGGCGAACGGTCAATTGTCTAGCACTTGCATTGTGAGTATTTCATAGTATTCTTGGCGTTGGCTTCATTTTGTAATTCCCTTTATTCATTTTATTAATTCCCTATTTAAGAATATTCAAAGAAATGGAAAATAAATGGCAAGAAAAGTTATTTGATTTCTCTAGTAATCCTTCCTATATTACTAATTGCGTGGTATTGAACCCTGGACGACCGGGTGCAAGTCTGACACGTTAACTCGAGACTATCTCCCTGATTACAAATCTATGGTAAATATTAAATTAAAATATGTTACACTTAATACTACTTATGCATTCAACAGATCAGCGATTTTTTTGCCAGGCGGCCTCCCTGTTTTTATTCATGGTTACGGTGTTCCCTTTTTGAGTTATTATATGCTTGTACTCCTCATAGACCTCCACAAGCAGCTTCCGCATTACAGAGACTTGTTTTCTTGTGAAATTATGAAATTAGACCTCTTATTAAAATATAAACAACATGAGGGGTGCAAATAACATTTGGCTGATCCATCAATTTGATCATGGACACTTTATTTGAAAGTAAAGCAAGTACAAAGAGCAGTTGGGAAAGGTAGAGGCAGGGAGGAGCTGGGTGTATGAGTGTGAGGAAGGTTCTTATAGCCTAGCGGGTCTTTTTTGTGAGAAGATGGGGAAGACGGTGTGCACCCGCAGCTCTTATATACAGGGATTTTCACAATACACATAATCTTAATGATGATGAGGATAAATCGTAATAAGTGTGTTTAAATGTATCAATCTGTGCCAATGAAGTGAGGGTAAGAAAAATAGAAGGAAAGAAGTTAAGTGATTTTTCTCTCCTCAAGAGAAAATATTTGAACCACAAATGGAAAAAAGTGACATCATCAAAGATATCTAACTAGTACAAGACTCACAGCAAAACATTACAGTACACAGTACAAAAGACTAAACCTCCTAAATGTACAAATAATTACAAATAATAACTTTAATTACAAAGAAATAGCTGATAAAAGCTGTCAACTGTCTTTGAATTCACATTTAGCGGCCTAGTGCACCGTTGAGATCAATTGTTTTAAACAATCAAGTGTTGTACCCGTTATGTTCCTTTACATTTTGTCATTGTGATACACATCTCGAACAGTAGGTAGGGCCGTAGCTGCAACCAAAGCAGGATACTTGAGGTGCCAAAACAGTGTTGTTGGATTTAGAGGAACTATTGGAAAATACAAAAGATCAATCTGAAGTAGTAGAAAACAAGTGACGGTGCGGTGGTGGTAAACGTTGACAGCCTGGATAATGGATTGTTGCATTAAAGACAACATAACTATAATAATTATGTAGCTACAAAATTGCATTTTAACATCAGAGAAAGATAAGAATAGAATAGGCTTTCATTCTGAAGTAGCTCATTTATCCAGTGCCTTCTACTTCATCTTCCTCAATAGGCTCATCATGCATCGCCGTTACTGACAACCTAAGTGAGGCCTTGTCCACTGACAATTTTCAGGGTATTATTTTGATACCAGTGGACTTTTTACCATAATTAAGGACATCAATGTTACATTCACATTTACATCTTAGAAAATCCTTAAAGTCATACAATCACATTGATCTGGATGTGCAGTTTCCAGCCTAAATAGACACACAAAAAATAGTAAAAAAAAAACAAACTTAAAAACAAGCAATGTTACTCTTTTTCCAAGAATAAATATTCCAAACAGAAACACAAAATTCCTTCTCCTCATTGAAGGGCCAAATGTATAAAAGTAATTCCATTTAGCAGTTATTTTCATAGCATGCACATTTGCAGTATAGGCCGAATAAACATTTGTTTCTTAATTATATTTATTATATAAAAGCAGACTCAACTTGCTATATGTTTTACAGTGTGATCTTTCACTCTTAAAGAAATCGATTTGAATTAGGGTTTAAAATGTCTTTGACAAAATAGTACTTGAGTGGTAAAATAAAGTTTAAAACTGTGGATAATGAGATGCATGCTCTGTCTGACTCATTCATAACTTAGTCTCTAATATACACAAATATTACCCGTAAAGAACAGTTTGCACTCATAATTTCTTTCAAATTATCAATGGCAACCAAACTGTTATTCCATATGCATCCATTGGTTCAAGGAATATCTATCTTTGGTCATATGGAATTTGTTGTACTGGTTTTGGCTATTAAAGACAATGTAATATGGCACTCAGATCTTATCTGACAAAAATATTCAAAAGAGAATATTAATCTGCAGAGGGAGGTACAGTGATAAGATTTGGATGTGAAGTAAATAATCAAGTCTTTTGTCTATATTTTTCTAAATTTTGGCAGTTGCAGCTCTTGAGTTGTATTGGAATAGTAAAATAATATGAAAGTGAAAATCTGCTGGAAAAAGCTTCATTTATTTTCTATGGTGTCTTTAAAGCAACTGCAAAGGTTTCGGATTGCTGTGAGAATAAAAAGTTATTTTGAACATTATCTTGGGGAAACAATGGGAAGAGAAAAATAAATAGAAAACCATAAGTAGAAAGCTGTTTGTGGAAGCTATCTGTTGTTGTTGATGTTGTTGTTGTGGCCATAGTATCCTTGGTCGTAGGGTAAACAACACGTAGGGTAAACAACACATCCAATTCCAAGAATATGAAGAGTTGGTTCTCCTCAAATGTACGTTGTATTTAAAATATGCATTGGGCTAAAGCGCATACCACGTAGGCACAGTCCTGAACGCAGAGACCCAGGATCGAATCCGGCCTGGGTCATTTACTGCATGTCCTGGATGTCTTCCACACCTTCCTCTCTATCTCTCTCTACAATAAAGCTGACAAAATGCAAAAAATAACAAATCTTTAAATTACCTGTTCTTAACAGACCAAAATAAATCAGGCAGTTTTCAAATGGTTAGCTGTTGCATGTCTTCAATAAATTATTTTGTTTGAGAGACTAAAGAATGACTTTTGAATGATTGAGTCCGCTAATACTGCCCCCTAGCGGACAGGAGGCTGCACTGCAGTGTTCAGGGCCAGATATTCCAGGTTCTCCACGGCTGGGAGAAACAGGCTGCTAGTGTTTGTGGTGGTGGGTGGCAGGAAGTCTGCCTGATAATCCGGGTTTTCCAGGCTGTCGTTGGCGTAGCGCAGGAGGAAACTCTGAGTCTTCGCTATGTTAAGGTACTCTGGCACCTCAAACGGGCAGGTCAGCTGCTTTGGCTCATCCGTGGCCTCGGGCGATGAGCTGGCGTCCTCCAAGGTGGCGGGGAGCGCCAAGGCGCCCCAGCCCAGGCCCAGGTCCTCGTAGTTGGGGTTCAACACCTCCGAGAGCCGGCTGCTGAGGCTGCTCCCGCCGTGACTCTGGTTCATGTACTCTGAAGCAGCGAAACAAGAAAAGAAAGAGCCGTATGTTGATGATACAAAGAGGGTAACGCAAACATACACAGGTGGTGCAAACACACACACACATGGTGAAAACACACACGTGGTACAAACGCACACACACACCTGGTACAAACACACACACACACACACCTGGTGCAAACACACACATGCGTAGTGAAAAAACATGTGGTGCAAACACACACACACACACATGGTACAAAAACACACATACACGTGGTGCAAACACACATACACGTAGTGCAAACACACATACACATAGTGCAAACACACATACACGTAGTGCAAACACACATACACATAGTGCAAACACACATACACATAGTGCAAACACACATACACGTAGTGCAAACACACATACACGTGGTGCAAACACACATACACGTGGTGCAAACACACATACACGTGGTGCAAACACACATACACATAGTGCAAACACACATACACGTAGTGCAAACACACATACACGTGGTGCAAACACACATACACATGGTGCAAACACACATACACATAGTGCAAACACACATACACGTAGTGCAAACACACATACACGTAGTGCAAACACACATACACGTAGTGCAAACACACATGCGGAAGTACACTGAGGCACGTACCTGGGCCAGGGGTGAGGTCGTCGCAATCCAGGGTGGTTTGTGTCGGGTCGCTGATGTATCGCAACACAAAACTGTTGCCCCTCGCTGAGTGACTGTTCTGCAGAGAGAGAAGAAAAATGATTTAATGTGTGTGTGTATACATGTGTGTGTCAGCATGTGTGTGTGTGTGTGTGTGTGTGTGTATACATGTGTGTGTCAGCATGTATGTGTGTGTGTGTGTGTATACATGTGTGTGTCAGCATGTGTGTGTGTGTGTGTGTGTGTGTGTGTACCGTGCTACAGTGGTGTGGGTAGCTGCTATTGGTTTCCTGTCCCTTGTTGGGCAGAAGGTACTCATCAGTGTCCTCCACTCCCTCAGTGTCCTCCGTCTCCTCCAGGCCCTCGCTGCTCAGCATGCGGGAGAAGAACCGCGGGTCGGTGGGGCTGGGCAGGTGCATGCGCCTATCCCCCTGCAACGCACACACACACACACACACACACACCAACACATGAGCCGTTTCTCAATTTGCGTTCTCGTCTGTACTTGTGTACTTGCGTTCTCGTGAAACGTCATCAGTCGTAGCCGAAGTACTTTTCCAATTCAAAGTACGCATCAAGTCAAGGACAGTCGTAAAAACCCGGAAGTGTTCTCGATGCGTTCTTAAACTGGCCGTTCCACAGAGGACGCATCGGAGGTGACTTGTGTGGACTTGGGACCGTTAAATATCCCAGAATGCATTTTGCATTCCCATGTTTAAAAATATTAGTATGTAAGCAGTGTGCAAATGAAGGGGGAGCAGGGGGAGCTATAGCTCCCCTAGTGGTGACATGAGCTCCCCTGGAAACATGGTTTGTGAAATTTTGGGGGAGCTCTAAAATATTGATATCATAGCCAAATAAATGCTATTTTGGGCATGGTTTTTCTCAAATGTGTAAAATAAGTTAAATAAAATTATATTTTGAGTTTATGATTCATGAAAAAGCGTAGCCTAATGCTTGTCATTACCGCGCTAGAGCGGGTCGAGCCCCGCCCCCCCTCCACAATCTTGAACGTGCGCAACCAATCCCCCCCACCCGTCAACAATGCTGTCCACGACCACCCCCCCCCCCCCCCCCGTCAACAATCTTTAACGTGCGTAACCAACCCCCCCCCCCCCCCCCCCCCCCCCCCCCCGTCAACAATGCACCCCGCTCCCCCGGAGACCGTGGTATAATTCGCACACTGTATGTAAGCTATAATAATTGGCTATATATAGGAACATTTTACATATATAACAAAAATGTAGGCCTATTCATTCAAAATATTGACATACTATTTTAAAATGAAAGAGGCTGGGGTTTTGTTTTATATAATTTGTTTATATTGTATACGTCGCTGATAGAGGAAACCCATCGCAACGGCAACGAAAATCCCGGTCGGATCCATCCGATCGTGAGTGTGTGTATGTGCTTCTATTCTAATCTGTGTAATTTCTCACTCAGTCGTAATTATTATATCAATAGCCTACTCTCCAACTACATAGGCAGTTAGGCACGCGCATCTGTACCCTACATATAAAAAGTCGTGTGTATAGCTTATACACACGACACGCATATCTTTTCATTTATATTCATTCAAAATATTAACATACTATTTTAAAATGAAAGAGGCTGGGGTTTAGTTTTATATAATTTGTTTATATTGTTCAGTAGTTTGAGGCCGTATAGCACAGTTAACAGAGCTGAGTTGGTGATCGTCATCGAGTCCGCTGCTGTTCCAATTGCAGGTGCGTACTCGCGTCCTCGGAAGTCTGTACCTGGACTTGCCAAGTATTTGTTTGGTATTGAGAACAGGCCATAGAGTCGGATTAGTCTCTCATAAACCCATGAGTCTGGGAGACCTCAGGGCAGAGGTCATTAATGAAACAGACACACACAAACACACATCCACACACACACGCGCACACACACACACACACACACACACGCACACGCACACGCACACATACACACAGCATGTGTGTTACCTGTATGACGAGGTATCTGGAAGGGTCTCTGGCCATCTTGGACAGCTCTACCACCAGCTCTCTGAACCTAGGGCGACTGGAGACATCAATCATCCAGCCTGAAGGGAGGGACGAATCAAGTTGAAAAATCTGAATGGGGGTGATGTCATTTATTGATTCTAATATTTATTTGTTTTTTCATCCCATCAAATTTCTTCATCAACAACAACACCCATCCTCTTTTATCGCGCAGTCAATCAATAAATCGATCACTGGATGAATTAATTAATACTTCAATCAATACATTAACCAATAATCCAAAGATGCAACCAATCAAGTAATCAGCTTGATTGATCCATCAAGTAGTCGTTCAATAAAGTAAGCATTAATTTACCTATCAATCCTTATCAATTAATGGGCATTATCATTCAAGTAATCAAATAGTGAAAATATCAATCAAGTTATCAAGTAATTCAGTCATTAATCAATCAATCAACCAACTCTCTCTCTCTCTCTCTCTCTCTCTCTCTCTCTCTCTCTCTCTCTCTCTCTCTCTCTCTCTCTCTCTCTCTCTCTCTCTCTCTCTCTCGCTCTCTCTTTTTCTCTCTCCCTACATTTGACCATGATCATGTAGACGTCGATGGTGCAAATGGGTGGCTGGGGGAGGCGGTCTCCTCTCTCCAGGATGGAGGAGATCTCGCTGGCCGGGATGCTCTCATAGGGCCGGGAGCCAAAGGTCATCAGCTCCCACATGGTCACACCTACAACACAGAGAGCCGTCAACACTACCCCACTAACAGGTGTATGGCCAAGATATGCTTCTTCATCATGTCTATACAAGATCTGACCATCAAATCATATCATTGTTGTTGTCTGGTTGTTGTCATGGTTACTGTACTCTCTCTCTCTAACCCTCTCCCCCCAACCCACCCCCACACACACTGGACAAATGTGCAATTGCATTGTATTTATATATATTTTTATCTACCTCTGGATATCTAATTTTTAATTAGATGCAATATTGCTCACTTTAAATTTACTTTTATTGAATTTTATTGACTTATTTTGTTGACTTTTACTGTTTGTTTTGTTGTTTGTCAACTGTACTGTGCTGTCTGTTGCTACTGAATACATGAATTTCCCCAAGGGGATGAATAAAGCATCTACTACTGCTACTGTTGTTCACCTGTTCGCGTTTTTAACACAGCACGGCTTTACACAGGCATGATTCACATGGTAAATGTTATTTAAACAAAAAAAACAATAATAATAAGAAAATATAACTGCAAGCAGTGATGTGGGGGTCAAGCAGAATGGAACTCTATGAACTAATTTTGGCGGTCAGACATAATCGGTCAGGTGGTTGCATGAGGTTTCACTTGCAATGAAAGCTATTGGCAAATGGTTATCACAATGAAAATACATCGAAGCTGCTTTTTCTAAGGGCTGGAATAGACTTGCTGCTAACAACGCATACGCCTACGGTTCAGGGCTGCCGTACGTATGCTGCGATCGTTTGGTGCGTTCATCGTGCACGTTGTCGCAAGGTAACACGACGTGTCCGCAAGCAGAATAGAACAGAGTAGCCACAGCAACAAGATAGAAGATAGATGTCAGACACACGGCCTTCAGCACTTTCGACAAGTTTCACGTCAAAAAATAAAAGCTCAACTGATATGTGATCACTCGTTGTGGTTTAGAGACCCCAAAGGTCAAATGTCACCAAATGACTTGGACATCATCAGAATAGAGTCATAAGACCCTCATAAGAGCCAAGTTTGGTTTGGATACACGAAGGCCTTGCAGAGATATGAGCTCACTTCCTGTTTGACTTCCCCCTGAGGTCAAAGGTCATCAAGCTGTTTGGGTGTCCCCGGGATGATGTCATGAGTCATGATGTACCAAGTTTGACTATGATATGTTAAAGAGTTGCTGAGAAACAGGCTTACTTCCTGTTTGGCGGCTTCGCCGTCTTGTTGATTGGCTGTCACGGCCAAACGGTTTTGAATTTGAAAGAGCTCTTTGACACATGTGTTCAGCTTGGTCTGAAGATCATAAATGGCAAGTTTCATGAAGATTTGACTGAATTTGTGGCCTGTGGATATGTACTATTGATTTTGACAACTTTCAACATGGTGGCCAAATTCTTTTTTCCTTTTTTTTTTCTTTTTTCCATGAAAAATTATTTATGAGCTAAATGAAGAGGTCTGACGGTATCACCAGACATTGAATATAAGTTTTAAATATACTCATGTGAAGGGAAAGGTGGTTAAAACACATCTTCATTAATTACAGCGCCCCCTAGAGTCAAAGGTCACCAATTCTTTGAGTGTCCCCATGATGATGTCATGGGTCATGATGTATCAAGTTTGGTTATGATATGTCAAAGGCTGCTGAGAAATTGGCTTACTTCCTGTTTGGCGGCTTTGTTGTCGAATTTGATTGGCTGTTGCGGCCAAACGGTTTTGAATTTGAAAATCAGTTCGATAGGTTTTGTGAAGCATGGTCTGAACATTATCTGTGCCAAGTTTCGAGATGATTTGACAAAATTTGTGATAGGTGAAACATATCGTGCATTGAACTCGGCTTGGCCCAAGGATTCCAATGGTACCTTGGTTGTGAATATTGGATGAATGGGTCAAAGTTATAACATGAATGCATGTCCAACTTTGACCTGTTGGTGGCGCTAGAGCTCATGGCTAGCGACCTCAAATTTGGAGTGAGGGCTTATGGGACTGTCCTGAATCAGTGTGCCAAATTTCACAACTATTTACCATGGCTTTCTATGGGCTGCCATAGACTCCCATGGCAGGAAAATATTAATAGGAAAACGTACAATAACAATAGGTTGTCTCGCAGCTTCGCTGCTTGACCTCCAATAACAACAGATACACAGATACTCTGTGAATACCTAAAAAAACAAGTATGAGATAGTAAAATAATAAATATGCCAGTTCAAGTCTCGACCTGGAATGACACAGGTGATCTTAAAGAGGTTGACACTGAAAACACTTGAAACGAATAGGCCTAATGAGGTAGATGGCCACTGCCTGGCTCCAGTAGGCCTCACCGTAGCTCCACACGTCACTCTGGTGCGTGTAGGTCCAGTGGACGATAGACTCCAGGGCCATCCACTTAATAGGAACCTAGAGGCGAAAGAGATGATTGCACGTGTTTTACCATGCATGCTTTGTTCTGTCGGTCAGTCTGTATGTCACGCTCTCTGTCACTCTCTCTCTCTCTCTCTGTCACTCACTCCCTCTTTATATATGCATCTCACATCTCCCTCTGTCTCTCTGGCTTCTTATATTCAGTCTTGTGTCTCTCCTCTCGCAATGCAATTTCAATTCAATGTACAGGGCTTCATTTGCATGCGAAATGTACAACTCTCTCTCTCTCTCTCTCTCTCTCTCTCTCTCTCTCTCTCTCTCTCTCTCTCTCTCTCTCTCTCTCTCTCTCTCTCTCTCTCTCTCTCTCTCTCTCTCTCTCTCTCTCTCTCTCTCTCTCTCTCTCTCTCTCTCTCTCTCTCTCTCTCTCTCTCACCTTCCCTCCGTCGGCATGGTACTCCTTCTCGTCGGCGGCCAGCAGCCTGGCGAGGCCGAAGTCGGTGATCTTGACGTGCTGCGGGGCCTTCACCAGGACGTTGCGCGCAGCCAGGTCGCGGTGCACCAGGTGGCGCTCCTCCAGGTAGCTCATCCCCTGAGGACGACACCGTTCACTGTACACACACACTGGCACCGTTCACTGTACACACACACACTGACACCGTTCACTGTACACACACACACTGGCACCGTTCACTGTACACACACACTGGCACTGTTCACTGTACACACACACTGGCACTGTTCACTGTACACACACACTGGCACAGTTCACTGTACACACACACTGACACCGTTCACTGTACACACACACTGGCACTGTTCACTGTACACACACACTGACACAGTTCACTGTACACACACACACTGGCACCGTTCACTGTACACACACACACTGACACAGTTCACTGTACACACACACTGACACCGTTCACTGTACACACACACACTGGACACAAGGTGGACTGTATAGTGCACAAATTGTATATATATATATATATATATATATATATATACAGTATATGTAGTGTCTATATGTATACAATACACAATATATTTGTCAGTATTTCTTTCATCCTCTTTTCCAACACATATTTTTCCTATATTTTCAGCATATGTTGATGTTGTTGCTGTTTGACATCAATGTCTTTGTCAAAAAATCAATGTATAAAACACATTAATCCATAATAATATATAGTGTTTGTTGAGCAGTTTTTCATGTGCTCAAAGCCACTCACAACTAATTATAAAATATACATGAAAAATAATAAAACAATGAGAAAAAGATAAAACAACACACAAGGTCCATGAACGTTGTCCATATATATATATATATATATATATATATTCATTTAGAAGGGACACATGAGTTCTTTTGATCTGTGAGTTGTAATTAAATTGACTTTCAAATATTCTGGCTTCACTCCAAACACAACACTATAGAACAGAACAGCCTGAAGACATGTTTGCTTATCATTTTTACAGCTTTAGATCACACACACACACACACACACACACACACACACACACACACACACACACACACACACACACGCCCACACACAGACACACACACACACACACACACACACACACACACACACACACACACACACAAGTGCAGTACGCACTCACACACACAATCACAGCCAACGCACATATTGTTTGCAGGAGTGGCCACAACTGGCTTAGTGCGCTATCCTAGTAGATACTAGCGTGCTCTGACCCAGAGGAGACCCAAGGCTGGGAAAAGAAAAGAATGCAGATATACAAACGGAGGGGGGATACAGATAGAGTGGTTAAGGGGGAGCAACGGAGCGGGCCAAGGATGAATTAGAAATTGAGGTCAATGTGAAAACAATTATTATACGATGAGTTATGGATTGTTTCAAAGAATGCAGCCCCCTGGGTGAGGTTGAAAACGTCTTCATGCATTGCTATTTATTAATTTACTCTTCTCATATAAATCCAGGTGGTGAGGAGAGAAGGAGGGCTATGACACCACGACCAGCAGCTTGAGGAGAGGTTGGTGTCTGATTGTTCTGGGTTAGAGTCCCAATGACCGGTAGTTTGTGCAGGCCTCTCTGCACAAACTACCGAACCCCTGTCGACGTTCCTCATTGACCTTTATCTAAAAATAAAACACTGTACTGTCACTCTGGATATGACTGATATATGACAGCTGATAAAAGAAATGTGAAAATATTAATAAAAAGGTGTTCAACAGTGCTAATACTGTGCTATAATACACATATCCCCAGACTTATTCGCAAATTTGTATTAGTCTGGAACGTCTCAGTTAATTTTCAATTTTCAAAGGTTGATATCAACGAGGGCATATCAGAATCCCTATGGAGCAAGTTGGATTGACCTACAGCCAATCAGAGCGACAGAACAGGTAACACATCAGTGGCGGTCATGTTGGTTGTTCATGTTGTTCCCTTGGGCACTCCACCATACAGTCATAGTATCAAACCCGCCCCATATTACATGTCTGCTGGACTCCAACGATATACAAATATCATTTAGGGGATTTTGCAGACGCTTTGATCCAAAGCCACTTACAACCATTCATTCACACATTCACACCGACGGCGAGTCAGCCACGCAGGGCGACAGCTAGCGGGTCAGGAGCAGTCAGGGTGAGGCGTCTTACTCAGGGACACCTCGACCCTCAGCTAGGAGGAGCCGGGGATCGAACCAGCAACCTTCCAGTTACCAGTCAACCCGCTCTTCCTCCTGAGCTGCTGCTGCCCCAAATGACATGACGAGGTGTCTTTTACTTTCAGTTTCTGTTATGTTATCTTGTATGTGAACCTGGAATGAGTCGTTACCTTGGCGATCTGAACACACCAGTTGAGCAGCCACTGGGAGCCGATGTTGTCCCGGTTGGAGCGGACGTAGTCCAGCAGGCAGCCGCAGGGCATCAGCTGGGTGACCAGCTGGACCGACGAGGTCAGGCAGATCCCTAGCAGGCGGCATACGTGGGGGTGGTCCACACTGGCCATCACATAGGCCTCCTGGGGGTCCCACACACACACACACACACACACACACACACAACCCATTACAACACATAACCATCACTAGCAGCACTACGGTAATTTAACCATCACTAGCAGCACTAGGACCATTTAACCATCACTAGAACACTAAGCTCATCTAACCATCGCTAGCAGCATTCGGATCATTTAACCATAACTGCAGTACTAGGCGCAGCAACCAGCCACAGTGCAGCACTCGATGACCAATTCCAGGTGCCTAGTGCCTTGGTCAAGGGCACCGGCAGCAGTATTAACCCAACATGGATGTCTTTTGGTGTGAGAGGCACCTGGAGGAAACCCACGTGGACAGGGTGGGCACATAGGAACCCCTCACAGAAAGGTATGCACTCCACGCCATATTGATAGCATCAGGCAGACATGGAGGAACACGGATAAGAACACAGAAGAACAGGCTCACATCCAGGATCTCCTTGTTGGCTTTCTGAGACGTTGCCTCTCTGAGAACCTTGATGGCCACCGGGATCCTGACGTTCTCTCCATCTGGAATCCACAGACCCTGCACACACACACACACACACACACACACACACACATGATCATAAACACACTAACACACACACACACACACACTCACATGATCATAAACACACTAACACACACACACACACACTCACATGATCATAAATACACTAACACACACACACACACACACACACACACACACACGCTCAAACACACACACACACACACACACACACGCACACACACACACACACACCGGATGCGCAGATGCACACACACACACACACACACACACACACACACACACACACACACACACACACACACACACACAGACATGCATGATCAGACACACACACACACACACACACACACATACACACACATGCAAACACAAGGGACGTGCAGTCAGGGGAGGCAGAGCCTCACCTGTCATTGTGAAAAGAAAAAACTAATGATGATAAAATACATTTGAAAATATTTGTTTTGTATACTACATCTGTACTATCAATGTCATTTCTGTATGATTTCAATAATTTCAATAATTACTAAAACTAAAATCGCTGAATTTGCTTCCTGTTCCTGTTCAATTAGAGCGGCGACGCGCAGCAGAGGTCCTGGCTGTCTCACCTCACATTGAAGAGCAGCAGAGGTCCTGGCTGTCTCACCTCACATTGAAGTGTAGCAGAGGTCCTGGCTGTCTCACCTCACATTGAAGTGCAGCAGAGGTCCTGGCTGTCTCACCTCACATTGAAGTGCAGCAGAGGTCCTGGCTGTCTCACCTCACATTGAAGTGTAGCAGAGGTCCTGGCTGTCTCACCTCACATCAATCCCTCACAAACTGGGCTGAGCGCCTTTTGCTTTCTCCCGGTTTGTCACCAATGCAATGTTTGTCCAATGCAATGACAGTTTTATTATATGTTCCATATCTTTCCATAAAATAGTGAATGTATTTTGTGTATGTTTATAACATATTTAGTCTTGCTTATCTGACATAAAACCGCACTGTAAAAGCATGAGGTGAGGCAGACAGTACCTCTGCCGCACTGAAGGGGGCATATGACTTTACAAGTATGTTTTGCTCAGCTCTTGGCGATAATCTCCATTGAGACAGGGAGACTTAAAACGAAAGGCTTGAAACTAAAGGAAGATAAGGAGGACTTTTATAACAAAGTCACAGAGACTTTTGTCCAGAAGGATTGGAGAATGGACTTCATTGACAAGTAAAGTTGTATACATTGATGCATACACTGCAGTATATCCTTCTATTTGTATTGAATGAGTGTGTTATTAATTAAATACTAATAGTAATTGTGGAATTGTGATGGCAAATTAAGAAGACACAGAGCAAAATCAGCTTTTTCTCTGAGCAGCTATAAAATGAACATTCTTCCTTGGCCAAATATGTAGGCCTACCCTAACTATGTGTGTGTGTGTGTGTGTGTGTGTGTGTGTGTGTGTGTGTGTGTGTGTGTGTGTGTGTGTGTGTGTGTGTGTGTGTGTGTGTGTGTGTGAATAATGTTGATATGAAACACCAGTAGAAACCAGTAGTCAATGTGCAAGCTGACAACTGAATGGTGAGTTTAAGCTACTCTATTGGGTTCATATATCTGTAAATCTGACAAAGTCAGTGCCTCACCGGCCACAAACCACACCGCACGTCACTGGCAAACACACACACACACACACACACACACACACACACACACACACATACACACACACACACAACTCATACACACAAACGCACACACACACACGCACCCAAACAAACACAAACACACAAACACACAAACACACACACACACACACACACACACAGATATGCACACATACATACACAAACACCATCAAACACAAACACACACACACACACATTTTCCATATACATACACAAACAAACACACACACATATTCTTCAACTTGGCATTACCGAACAAGACATTATGTCAAATGTCAAAAATAATGGATTTCAACTACTGGATCACTGGAGGTCTGTCACGAATAACTTTGATGTCAGAGTACAAGTGACTACAGGTGTGTTATCATCAGAAGAGCCCTGTCTGCTCCATGGATTGATATAAAGCTTCTCCTCCCAAGGAACCAGACACACCTTGAAGACGGTCCCAAAGGCCCCAGAACCAAGAACCCGGACCTTCTTGATCTCTGTCTCCTTCAGGATCCTCAGCAGGGCCTGGTTAGGGGCCTCCCCGCTGGGGGTCACAGGCTCCACTAGCTAACACACACACACACACACACACACACACACACACACACACAAACACACACAACAACAAATAACAATGAAGTAAACATTATTATAACATTTTACAATAAGAGTACATTAATCAACCATTCAATAAAATGAGTTTATACAGTAAGAAGCATTAACTAACAGTTAATTAACAGTTAACTTATGTGTATACTAATGCAGTGGTTCTCAACCTTTTTGAGTTGTGACCCCCAATTTAACATGCACTGCTGTCCGCGACCCCCCCCACACACACACACACACACACACACACACACACACACACACACACACACACACACACACACACACACACACACACACACACACACACACACACACACACTAGGGCTGTCAAAATTGCTAAAAAATTACGTTTGAATATTCCCTCTGAAAAAAAACATATATTCGAATACTATTCTAATATCTATATTTCTGCTGTCTGTTTGAGCCCAACCGCTCGTCGTCCTTCTAACGTCCGGTCGGACGCTACATTCATTTTGATAAAAATTAAATGAATAAATAATAAATAAATAAATTTAGATTTTTCCAAAATGATTTGGCGACCCCCAGAAATCATCTCGCGACCCCAATTGGGGTCGGGACCCCAAGGTTGAGAATGGCTGTACTAATGTACATATTAGTTACTGTAAC
>NC_140281.1:7097672-7100172 GCF_964030765.1 Micromesistius poutassou
CTAGGATACCGCAACGCAATTTAAGTTCTCTTACTTCCTATGAGCTGTGTTCGCCAGTTAACAGTCCCCAGAGCGAGAAGAATAAGTACATAGAAGTCTAGACCACTACAACAACAACAACAACAAATATGGGGTTTTCTTGACAGAGGATTCGACCAGCCATTATCCAAAACATGTATCAGGTACAGATATTTGTCTTTTGGAAGTCCTTCACTCTCTCTTGCCTTTCCCCTCGCTCTTGTTAGTAACTCTCATTTGGAGCATCCTGCTCTGGGCCTTCCATCGTCATACGACTACACCAGCTTTAGACAGACGCACATCACAGACAGCCAGATCCATCCCTCACCACAGGTCTTTTGGTCAGAGTTGTTGTTAATCACGGCTATTCCGCTGGCGTGGAGCAGGCGGGCCCACTGGCCGGGCGGGGTGTAGCAGAGGACCGGGTTGTTCTTGATGAGCACCATCCCCGCACTGATCTCCCTGAGGGACCGCAGGCCCAACCAGCGCAGGGAGGGGGCTTGGAACACCACCAGACTGTATTTGCTGACACACAGACACACACACAAACACACATGCACATTCAGAATCATACATAGATACGGTATACGTACATACACGTAAAAACAACGTTCGATACAAACACAAGCAAATACATACGGCACCTCAAAGCTCTGTCAGGGCAGTATACATGAATAGTGGTGGAGCATAGAAAGCATGACCTCATGGTGGAGTATAGAAAGCATGACCTCATGGTGGAGTATTGGAGCCATTCTTACATCTGTGTGAGTCGTCCTCGGATTATCTCCAGGTTCTCGAAGACGGACAGAGAGGTCATGTTCTTTGGCCACTCATGTATATGCAAGTACCCTGGAAAGAACATATATATAACCATTGGACAGAACACACAAACACAGATTAGCATGCTTCTATGTTTTTATGGAATTATTATGCATTAGAGGGTTAATCATATTCACAGTCTATACTGGTCAGGTCTGACCAAATTTGACCTACCAGTGATTTCCTTCACTGTCCTAAAGTACTCCAGTTTGGCAGGATCCATGGGAGGGATATTGTAGTGCTTGTCTCTAGAACAGCCAATAAAAACACATTTTACTGTTGAATTAACCATGGGAAGCCACTGTGTTGAAATGTCCCAACATACTGTCAAATGTAGAAACAGAATTATCAAGGGAGTTAAATACCAACTCACCCTCTGAAGGTGATAGCGGTCAGGGACACGCTGCCACTGATCTTGGTGCAGTTCCGGAAGGATTCAATGTTGGAGGCGTTGATGCTGATGGCGTCTTGCAGCGAGCCCACACCCACCCCGTCACAAGCTGCAGGAGACCAGCCAAACACAGAACACACACACGAAAACAGCTTTATTAATATTATATTGACAGTTGTCAATACCACTACAGTAATAATAGTTATCAACAGAGGAAAAGTGTATTTTAGTTTTTCTGTGTTTTTCACTTTTTAAGTATCAAATACAAATTGTGTCTGATATTGCAGACGCCAATAAACATTCTCTCCACGTCTCTCTACCTTTTGGACAAGGACCGTCACATTTCTTGCAGTGCTGAACTCCGTTCTCCTTGACCTCGCGCGTTCCTGCTCTGCACGACCTCACACATGCTCCGTCGTCCGTGACCACATAGTGATCTACACACAAAAACACACACACACACACACACACACACACACACACACATACACACACACAGGATGGAACACACACTAGCTTAAACCAAAGCTTCACCCACACAATCAACATAAACTGTAACTGAATTATGATTAATTATAAATAAAAAATGTTTTGTGTATTGATCCGACCACATCTGATGCCAGCACATTGTGTGAGGTATGATGTATTTATTTAAAGAGCCCATATTGTGCTTTCTTAGGGTTAATAATTGCATTTTGGATTGTCGGTGCTGTTAAAGTAGTAAACGATTATTAATATTACTTTAATGGCACCGAAAATCCAAAAACCCAGTCGAAACTAGATGGAAAAAGTGTGTAGTTCAAAACGTGACGCAGCTTTTACTTCTTCACCACCTACAGAGTTATGTTTGTTATCATTCAAACACCCCATGTTATTTCCTATAGACATTTGACAGAATGAACCGGGAGCCTCGGAGGCGGGACTTATTCTTCAGAGGTCTATTGGTCGAACGCTTTGTGCGTACGGCAGCAAATTCACCCCCCCCAGAAGTTGTAAACATTGAGGGTAGCCGGGAGGCGCGACTTCTGTTCTTCAGCACCGCCCACTGCAAAGTCTGACGTTATTACGGAAGTAACGTTTGAGCGCAAACAAGCTGTTTCAAGCACTTATTGAGGGGCGTTCTCGCTGGGCACGAATACTCCCCTGGTTCAGACTTAGATTTTTCTAGCCTAGCAGATGTAAAACATGTATACATACGTCATATAACAGCGTAACGCAAAGGGAAAAGTCGAAAAAGCATGATATCACCCCTATAGCTATCGCAATCCTGGA
>NC_140281.1:7102672-7137672 GCF_964030765.1 Micromesistius poutassou
GCTCAGTGCCCTAAATGTAAAGGTTAAGGACAGGGGAGGACAGAATAACATAAAACAAAGATAGAGCCAAGACAAAAGGAGAGTAATCCAGAAGATGAGAGAAGAGAAGATAGACAAGAGAAGAGCAGAAATCCAAACAGGGGCCCTGAGGTTTGGAGGGGTACTGACGGAGAGGAAGGAGAGGTCTCGGTGCTGCTGGATGTAGGTGATCTCCAGGTTCTCCAGGACCACCGTACAGTTGGTGTACACCCTGACCAGGTTGTCATAGTGATCGTCGTACGTCCCGAGCAGTGACAATTGATTGCTGGTTCCCTTGCAAACTGTCAAAAGAGAAATAGATGGACAGACAGACAGTCAGCTGATTTTACTTGTTAGTAATTGACCATAGGTTTAAAGAAAGGGTAATAATTATCTTGCCAATAATAATGAAATAAGCGTGGCTACTTTACTCAAGATTGTGTTTGTGAAACATGTAAACTACCTCAAGCCAGTGATGGTTGACAATTTCATATATTCACACATTCATGTAGTGTTTATCCATTAGCTGTACCTCTAAATTTAGCTAGTTTATGAATGGACACCACTAATTCTACTACTGGCTCATATTTTCTGATGTGACACACAAATTCCCCATCTAGGATAAATAAAATCTTATCTTAAAATGCAGCACCTCAAGACTGAAGGAAAAAAAAGGTCTGGGTTGTGTTGAAAATAACACAGCACAAAGTGCTGAGAGCAGCTTCCATCCTAGCAGGTACTAGGAACTGAAAACGTCTGACATCACTGGAGGAGAACAGTGGAACACACAGTCGTCTCAATCCGTCTCTCAACAACCACACCCTAGGTTTACACACCCTAGGTTTACACAGCCGTGCTGCCGTTTTCTTAGAAGAGGATTATGATAAATACGGATATACCACAGAACTTTGGAAGGCCATTAGCACAAATAAAGTCTTAGGAATGTTGCATTAAAATTATAGTTTTGCTTGTTAACTTGTAATATTTGGACTTGTGTACGCAACACAAATTGACACGTTTACGTGACTTTTCTGGTTGTGGCCAATGAGGGACCTTGAATCAAGGCAGTCATACATATTCATGATGAGGTTCTCTCAATGATGTCGAACAACAACGCAAAGGAGCACCATGTCCATCAGTTTGTGATGCGGGCGTCTACGCACTTGTTTCAAGCACCTAGGTATACCATAAAGTAAATGATGTGAATTAAATTTAAAGCAGAGTTGTGGTTTAGAAGAAGCCAATTTAAACTTTCAGTGGAGGACGGTGAAGTTTAAAGAAACTTGTGAGCTGCAGAACTTTCTGTCTTCTGTAACCGCACATTTATAGGGAATGTTTTAGACTTGCAACGGACGATAAGAAAACTTTCCAAGTAGCTTCGTCAAGGAAAGATACATTGCTAACGTTATGCTGTAATGTGTACAACAACCAAATTCGACACAGAAAAATAGATTGTGTTAACTCGACATTTCTATGACGTTATTTGCCCTAATGGCCTTCAATAGAGAACTGTTCAATACTTGATTGTGATTGGTCAATAACGTGACACCACTGACTTTTAACAGTTCCAAATGTTGAAAACAATTATCGACCAGATGTTTGCTACATCAAAACAATCTATATGCCAGCAGAAAAATATTTCAAATATTTTTCAGTTGATGAATTTGCTAAAAAAAGATATATCTTGAATGTAGTTGAATGTAGTTGTTGTAGTTGTGTTGTAGTTGTTACTGTGGAACAAGCAGAACAAACGACTTTTGCTGCTTTGTTGTGGTTTGTTCAATGCTGCTTAACATAAAATTAAATAAACATCAAGTCTGTTGATGTGACCCCCCCCCCCCCACACACACACACACACACACACACACACACACACACACATGCACCCCCCCACACACACACACACACACACGCTCACTCACACACATGCCCCCCCCCCCCACACACACACACTCACTCACACACATGCACCCCCCCCCCCCCCCCCACACACACACACACACACATAGAAACACTCAAACCAACAGCCCCAGGCATGCCTTTGTCCTTGCTGCAATTGGCTTCCTTAATGAGCTCTAAACTGATACTTCTCCCTGGTTTCCACCCCCATGTATGGTATACTGTATATGTTCTTGTTTTTATGTTTTATTGTTGTCCGATGTATATATACTGCTTGTTTTGGGGTCATTGTTGCCGTTGTTAGGTATTGTTTTTGCTATCAATATTACATGCTGCAAAACAAAAACATACTCTACTAATATACTCTCTGGATATCAGACCGGTTAGTTCATAGTCAGCTAACTCCTCCTTCATGCTTGTATGGAGCTCTCTGCTCTGTTTGTATTCTAGACTGATGGATAACCCACCGTGATGTCACCGGGGTGTCATAGTAACAACACAGCTGTAGCCTCCAGTTGCTGACTGAGTCAATGGCGTTTTTCGAGGACAGACCCTCGGTGTGGATTCTCAACTCCTTTTTTTTATGTACATGTTTTTTTATGTTCTTTCTTTTCTCATGACTCATGACTTCTCATTGCACTTTATCACTTACAAGAGCACACATACACATATGATACAAATATGCACATGCACAGACACACCAGGAAACAACGGCTGTAAACATAAACCTCTGTAGGTAAGCAAGTAAGCAAGTACAAGCAAGTACTTCGCTGCACTCTCGAGATTGTTTCAGAACAGCTGATTTATTTTTTGAGGAATGAGTTCACTTAATCTCAGATAGGGTTATTATCGTTAACGAAAACTAACAACCCCCCAAAAAATGTAGTTACTAAATCAAAAAACAAAGAATTACACTCCTCTCTAGCTGCATCCCTCTATCTCCATGATCAGGACACAAAGACAACAATGAGATGTGCAAAAATGAAATTATCCCAGGATAAGATAAAACAGTATTAGTAGCGGCTTTCACATATGACCTCCGTCTTTTCTCCGCATTTGTGGAGCAGGAGGTTCGACCGTGAGGGTCATTCACACTTATTCACACTTGATGCCCGATATGCGGAGATCGGTGTCAGTAGAATCTCCGGCTGCTTAAGGGGGGCGGGCTTGCCCCCCCCCCCCCCTTAAGCTTACGTAGGGTCGCAAGAGGCGGGATCGGGTTTGTTTTGGTTTGACCGCAGACAGCATGCAGGCAGAACGGGCAGAACTCATGTTAAATGTTGCTGCAGCGATGCATATATTCCGTTGCATCCACAACACCATCATCAATCGATGAAAGATTGGAGCATGAGTTACAGACAAATAGAAGAAACGACGAACAAGAAAGGCGTTGCGAACGACTGCGTTACCGGAGGAAGAGAGCGTCTTTTTTGGCTTCATTTCACATCAAACAAACACTGGGACAAATGTAGTTTATTTCTGTGTTTAACTGAGAAAACAGGGAGTGGAAGGACGGGACCATATAATGTTCAGCTAACTGTTGTAAATAATAATTGTTACGAGAGTAGCGCATGTGTGTGCGCGAGAATGGCAGTGTGCGTGTGCGTGTGTGTGTGTGTGTGTGTGTGTGTGTGTGTGTGTGTGTGTGTGTGTGTGTGTGTGTGTGTGTGTGTGTGTGAGTGAGTGGACGAGCGAGGAGAGCAAGCGGTAGCGTGTGTCAGTTTAGTGAGGTAATGAACGAGTCCGGTTGTGTCTGTGCAAACGTGTAGGCCCTACTGTAAAGTTAGTGAAACTAAGGCCCTGTCCACACGAATACGCGGCTTCACCGAATCCGATCTTTTTCTTAATCGTTTTCAAAAAAAATCTCCGTAAACACGGCATCGTTTTCAGAAATATCTGCGTCCACACGCACCCAGTGAAAACGATGCGTTTATTTTTTTTAACAATGCGTCGTGCACACTTCCAGGCCACTTTATGACGACGTCCATAAATCTGTATTTATAATCACAGACTGCCTGCACATTAAGGGAATGCTTTCCTTTTCGGTTAATGTAGTCCATGGAGTTGGAGGGTGGCTGTTTGATCTCGATGTGCGTCCCGTCAACTGCTCCCAAACACTGCGGCATGCCATGAGCACGGCGGAACCCTGAAACCAGGTCATCTGCTTCGGGCTCCGTACAAGGCAGCTTAACGTACTTTGGGCCCAGGTGGATAGCAATGGCTTTGCACGTCTGTCTAACAATAACAGACACAGCCTGTCGCGACACACCAAATGCGTTAGCTGTTTTCCGTAGCCTCCCCTCGTCGCTTAAATAGTACAGAGTTATTGCAACTCGTTTCAGCGGCTCAATCGATACCCTCATGTTCGTTGTTTGAGCTTCGATATACGGACAGAGTTCTTCGGTCAGGGCGACGAGAGAAGCCCTGGACATGCGGAAATTCTCCCTCCACTCATTATCCACAACCATACCAGCAACAAACTTGTCCCACCAGCTGCTAGTTCGTCCAGGTCTTGTCCAAAACTTTCTCCTGGTGGCCCTTCTGGTTACTCTGCGAGGTGGATCCAAGAGCGTGTGGCGTATGTTGTTCTCCATGGCCTTTTGTTGCTCGTCGCAGTAATATAGAAGCTGAAGGTTTTGCTGTAACAGCCCTAATAGACTGAGTAGTTTCTGTAGTACGAGCACAAGCATGTAGTCCGCCATTGCTGTTGTTGTTGTTATGATGCGTCTCGTTGCGGCGGCTGAGGTTAAAGGTTAGAGAGGCGGGGCTATGACGTCATCGTTTCAGAAAAAACCCGTTTTGGCCGTCCAGACGGATGCGCTGGGGCGGCGTTTTCAAATTTTCCCACTCTGGGACCCGTTTTCAAAAAATACCGTTTTCACCCCCTGAAAACGCCGGATCCGTGTGGACGCGAGGCCAATCCGATAAAGTATTTATCCGGATTCGAAAAAAACGGCTTCGTGTGGACAGGGCCTAAGAATAAAGTACACAGCCTGTCAATAATCGGTGGCCGCTTCATTCCGACCATATTCAAACCTATAAGCAGGCCCACTGCCGGTCAAAGTGAAGGGTGTTATTCCCGAGAGAATCGACGGGAGAATCTGGGAGCCGACAGCAGGAAAGGTGTAACATAATAACAATAATAAAAATATTTTTTAAACCATTCAGCGAACAAAGGCAATAGGCTGATTATCGATTAGGGTGCCACTCAATGACATGCAAACGTAGACCGAAGCGTCATCAACACGCCCACTAACGTGTGGGCGTGTGAAAAGTGTGAAATGCCGACATCCTACTGCTCATTCACATATAAGGTAATTAGCATTTCCTGCGGAGAACATACTACCTCGGGGGTAGTATTTTTTCAGGAGGTCCAACGTCAGGATAGTTCATTCACATATACGGCACATCCGTAGAATAGACGGATGCACGTCCATATGTGAAAGCAGCTAGTGAGGATTTCAACTGGGCATTAAATAATGCAGTCAGGTATAGGGTTAGAGTTACAATCGTGTGGCACTGTGACACACACAGTCACACACACACACACACACACACACACACACACACAAACACACACACACACACACACACTCACGTGCACGCACACGCACAAAATGCACACACAAGTGGACACACACACACATGCATCGTCATCCGGTCCCTTACACACATTACTGCCTCTAGTTTTATTCATCCTTCCTCTTCCTCCTCCTCCCCTATGGGGGTTCCTCTTTCCTCTCTCTCTCTGCCACTTCTGTATTTCCACATCCAGCCGTCTATCTCTGCTTAAGCCAATGCTGGACATCTGTCTGTATTTTTTTCCTGTTTCTAAACACACACATACAGGCATTCACACACACACACACACACACACACACACACACACACACACAGACAAACACACACACGCACACACACACAGACACAGACACCCACACACACACACACCCACACACACACACACAAGGGGGGTAACGGTTACCGGTGTAACGGTAAACCCGGATAAAAATGTTGTCAATAACAATTACCGTTTTAATTTCTAATTAAATTATTATCTTGTGGATAACCGCGCCCGCGGTGTGGAAACCGTGTGCTTAAATCCTTCCCAGCGCTTCATCCGAGTTTCCTGAAGTTGCCGTGCAGGCGCACTGTGTAGCCGACAACATGATGTTTTTAACTTTCTTGAAGTTGGAATCACGACGGAAGGAGGAGACGACAGCACTGAAGACATCATTACTATACTACACGTGAACACTCCAAAAATAAACAAGATAACACAGTTCAGTGGACAATCAGCCTGGGCTCCGCTCAAGCCTGATGTGCGGGGAAATTAACCAGATCTCAGATCTCTCTGTCTTAAGTAGTAGTAGTCGCCGTCATCGTAGTAATATTCATACACAAGAGTCAAAGTACAAAACAACTCCCGCTATCGGTTGTAGCCGGGCGCTGAGTTGGGGGAAGGCGGAGGAGAGGAGGAGGAGGCGGTCGCTGTCACGTGATCTGCGGAGATCAGGATCAAGTGTCGGCGGGAAACGGAGAGCGAGTAATTGTTTACATATTGTTCTTTATGTCTTGAATGTTTGGATTAAACCTGCACTACTGTAAATGTTCCTGACAAATAAGCTGTTTACATGCTGAACCCTTGTTCCTTTGATGTTAAAAGCCGTTACATCCCTCTCGCGGTCCTTTTGTATGGCACGCCCACCTTCCCAGTGGGATCTCCCAGCTTTCTTGCGGCATTGATGCATTGAGGCACGCCTCCTTTTCTAGTGGGATATCAAGCTCTCACTGGTGGTTCCGATCAGTGCCCCGAGTCGCGAAAGATCGTGACGCTTGACGAACGAAGATGGCTGCGCCCGTAGTTAATAAAGTTGAGATGTATTTTCTTTCTCTTTCTCTTTCTCTGTTCCACGTTGGTGTCTTTAATGTCGATGTACACTGCTCTTACACACTTGATTACATTGCTGCTTTAATCCAGTCACCAATGTATGCATTGCACGGTCTTGCTGTGCGTGCAATACAATGTAAAGTTTTGTTTTCAAGCTGGTTTGCTAAAGAGCCTAATGTTGCTAACAACAATGACTAGCCTGCTACTACTGCTGCCACCTCCAGGCGTCCATTATTCTCCCACTCGTCACACACAAAGGACTACTGGAACACCTTTAAGGTGGGAAGAGCCAGGACGTTACGTCACGTTCTCGTTGCGCAGGTCGGCGTACCAGCATAAAAGGCCAAAAGGATCGCACCATTAAGAACAGGAATTTTCTGGAATGCATTTTCTTTATGGAACACTGCACATGATACATGTGTATGTATGTATGTGTGTGTGTGTGTGTGTGTGTGTGTGTGTGTGTGTGTTTGTGAATGCTCAGATGTTTTAACCAAATGAAGCAAGTTCTGCTAAGAACTTTTACTAATTACTCGTTTAGTAGACACTCCCAGAGCAGCGTACAGTAATTTTATATCCACATTATGATGGTCTGGTATGTTGGTCAAGGGTCACCTGCACAGAATAGCCTGCGGGAATCCTGAGAGCCTTCTTCCAATGGAGACCACCATTGCAAAAACGTATATATATACTGTATTTTGAACATTTAAAAAAAACAACTGCTGGACAAAATGTTATCCGTTTGTATGATTCATCAAGATCCTACTTGGAAAAAGAAGGCAAGGCTGTGACGTGACCCTGTTGTTCTTTTTGTCGTGGCAATTCTCTGAGATGGCGGAAATGCCTTCGACAACTGGAACAATGATTTTATTGATAGATTGATAGCTTCATGATCAACAATGATGTCAAGTGACGTTGGGGGGACAGGGTTAAAGGTTAAGCCCATTTCTCACGTTGATTTGTAACATTTAATCTAATAAAACAGCACAACATGAATACTTTTATCTCCACACAAGCATCATAAGGACTAGCATAATTGTAGAAAACAATAAGCAAATAATCTAATAGTTTGCGTACGGCTCCCTGTGTCAAATATATGAAGGGAAGCAAGCAAACAAACCAGCAACCAATGCAAACTGACAGTGTCCCATTAGAGAACATGGTCATTTAACATTACTTGTGAAACTCATGAAATGAAAATCTTTCAAATAACTCACACACACACAGAAACACACATACACACACAGAAACACACACACACACACACACACACACACACACACACACACACAGAAACACATACATGGCCATCATAACACCAATTTATTTTTAATGAAAAAGACCAATGGCCCGCCCTGAGAATAATTCCATGTCCTTTTATGTAAGATCAACACACCTGTGTGGAAGCACCTGCAGAAAGCCAACTCAGTCTAATGGAATCAGAACATTTACACACAAATATGATCACAAATATGAACAGACAATGCACACTTGTACATCACACACAACCACATAGACGACACAGTTGGACGCAGGCACACACACAGGCACACACAGATGAAAGCATGCACGCACACACAAGCACGCCCACACATACAAACCAGCACGCCTGCCTGCACACAAACACACACACACACACACACACACTTGTGTGTGTACAGACACACACACACACACACACACACACACACACACACACACACACACACTGTGCTGTAATGGTTCTTTGATTAAACATTTCATGCACACCCATTCATGCATACATATTTAGCTAAAAAGAGAGCTGTCTCAGGCGCAAGACAAAAAGCCAAAGGTACATAGAGGGAAATACACACGTTGAAATGCCACACACAAACACAGATACACACACACTCATGCAAACATCACATGTTCCCGCCAAATTCAGTAAGAAACTGCAAGATTTCCACGGCCAGAGAGAAAAAAGCATAGGAGAAAGAGACAAAGAGATAGGCAGAGATGTGTTAAACATGCACAGTACTACACACACACACACACACACACACACAAAGTCATAGTGACATGGTTCCAGCTCTCAGGGTCAGTGTTGTTGATTCTTACAATTCTTCATTCTTACAATTCTCCCCCCTCTCTCCAGCTTTGAAGCTCTTCCTGATGTGTCTCTGTCCATCTCTCCCTCTTTGTCACTCATCTTTCACTCTGCATTTCCTGCTAAGAGTCATGGCCTCAGATTTAGTGGTTCTGATCCTCATCCCAGCCGCTTCACACTCGGCTGCCAGCCGATCCAGTGAGTGCTGATGGTCATAGGCCGATAATGCCATCAGGACCACATCATCTGCAAAGAGCAGTGTTGAGATCCTCAGATCACCAAACTGCAACCCCTCCCCACCACGACTACGCCTCGATATCCTGGCCATGAATATCACAAACAGGATTGGTGACAAAGAGCAGCCCTGGTGGAGGCCAACACCCACCAGGAACGGAACTGACTGGCTGCCGAGAACGCGGACATAGCTCTCGCTTTGGGAGTACAGAGATTGGATGGCCCTGAGGAGTGACCCCCTTACCCCGTACTCCCACAGCACCTCCCACAGTTTCTCCCAGGGGACCCGGTCATATGCCTTCTCCAAATCCACAAAACACATGTAGACCGGATGGGCATACTCCCAGGCCCCCTCCAGGATCCTTGCGAGAGTGAAGAGCTGATCCGTAGTTCCACGTCCAGGGCGGAAACCGCATTGTTCCTCTTCAATCTGAGGTTCGACAATCGGCCGATCCATCCTTTCCAGCACCTTAGAGTAGACTTTCCCAGGGAGGCTGAGAACTGTGATACCTCGGTAATTGGCACACACTCTCTGGTCCCCCTTTTTGAACAGGGGAACCACCACCCCGGTTTGCCACTCCTTTGGCACTGTACCAGACTCCCACGCAATGTTGAATAGGCGTGTCAACCATGACAGCCCCTCAACACCCAGAGCTTTTAGCATTTCTGGCTGGATCTCATCAATCCCTGGGGCTTTGCCACTGCAGAGATGTTTAACTACCTCAGTGACTTCCACCAGGGAAATTGACGACAAACCACCATCAACCTCAAGCTCTGCCTCAATCATAGAGGGCGTGTTAGTCGGATTCAGGAGTTCCTCAAACTGTTCCTTCCAACTTTCGACTACCTCCTCAGTCGAGGTCAACAGAGTCCCACCCTTACTGTACACAGCTTGGATGTTTCCCCGTTTCCCCTTTCTGAGGTGTGAGATGGTCTTCCAGAAACACTTTGGTGCCGACCGAAAGTCCTTCTCCATGTCCTCTCCGAACTTCTCCCACACCCGCTGCTTAGCCTCCGACACGGCAGCGGCTGCAGCCCTTCGGGCCCGCCGGTACCCTGCAACTGCGTCAGAAGTTGTCCGGGATAACATACCCCGGAAGGCCTCCTTCTTCAGTCGGACGGCTTCCCTGACCACCGGTGTCCACCACGGTGTCCAAGGGTTACCGGCCCTTGAGGAACCTAAGACCCTGAGGCCACAGCTCACCGCCGCAGCTTCAGCAATGGAGGCTTTGAACACCGCCCACTCCGGCTCAATGCCCCCAACCTCCACAGGGATGCTAGAAAAGCTCCGAGGTGTGAGTTGAAGATCTCTAGGACGGGGGCCTCCTCCAGATGTTCCCAATTCACCCACACTACCCGTTTGGGCTTACCAGGTCTGTCCAGAATCTTCCCCCATTCCCTGATCCAACTCACCACCAGATGGTGGTCGGTTGACAGTTCCACTCCTCTCTTCACCCGAGTGTCCAAAACATAAGGCCTCAGATAAGCTGACACGATCACGAAATCAATCATCGATCTTCGGCCTACGGTACTCTGGTATCAGGTACACTTATGAGCACCCTTATGTTCAAACATGGTGTTCGTTATGGACAATCCATGACTAGCACAGAAGTCCAGTAACAAACGACCACTGGGGTTTAGATCAGGGAGGCCGTTCCTCCCCACCACGCCTCTCCAGGTGTCTCCGTCGTTGCCAACGTGGGCGTTGAAGTCTCCCAGCAGAACTACGGAGTCCCCTACCGGAGCCCCATACAGGACTCCATTCAGGGTCTCCAAGAAGGCCGAGTACTCTGAACTGCTGTTCGGTGCATACGCACAAACAGAGTGGGGGGAAAGAGTTTTCCCCCCCACCACCCTTAGGTGTAGGGAGGAGACCCTCTCGTCCACCGGGGTAAACTCCAACACCGCGGCGCTCAGCCGGGGATTTATGAGTATCCCCACACCCGCCCGGCGCCTCACGCCCTGGGCAACTCCAGAGAAGAATAGAGTCCAACCCCTATCCAGGAGTACGGTACCAGAGCTGAGACTGTGCGTAGAGGTAAGCCCCACCAGATCTAACTGGTAGCGCTCCACCTCCCTCACAAGCTCTGGTTCCTTTCCCCACAGTGAGGTGACGTTCCAAGTCCCCAGAGCCAGCTTCTGCCGCTCGGGTCTGGTCCGTCGGGACCCCTGACTTTCACTGCCACCCATGTGGCAGCGCACCCGACCCCAGCGGGTCTCCCTGCAGGTGGTGGGCCCACAGGACGAAGAGGGGGGGGTTCCACGTAGCTTTTTCGGGCTGTGCCCGGCCGGGCTCCGTGGCAAACCCGGCCACCAGGCGCTCGCCGGCGAGCCCTCTGTCTGGGCCTGGCTCCAGACGGGGGCCCCGGGCTTCCTCTCTCCTCCTCTATTCCGTTTGTTCATGGGGTCTTTGTGAAGCATTCTTAGTCTGGCCCCTCACCTGAGACGACTCTGCCATGGGGGACCCTACCAGGAGCACAAGGCTCCAGACAACACAGCCCTCAGGTTCACAGGGACACGCAGTTTTCTCCACCACGATAAGGTGACGGTTCCAGGAGAGGCTCCAGGAGAGACGGTTCCATGTATCCTTGCTCACTAATTTTTCTCATAGAAATTACAGAAAAGAGACAGACAAAGGCTCACACACACTGACAGACAAACATGATAAATGGCAGACCAACAGATAGGTAGCCATACAGAAAGACAAGGCAAATAGACAGAATTACTGATAGACAGACAGGCAGGCAAATAACATAAATAGACTGAAAGAATAACTGACGGACAGACAGGGATGTTGGGGGACAGATAAGAGGCCTCTGAGAGGCAGAGATGACAGCTATTCCGATGAGTGGAGGATGGATAGGGCCAGGGGGCAGGATCAATGGGATGTGATGCAATGCGTTATTAAATCAACTTCCAACCACTTAATAGCTCTACCGCATCGCTCACCATGGCAACCGACACAACACAACCAAACCCATTAACCATGTGTGTGTGTGTGTGTGTGTGTGTGTGTGTGTGTGTGTGTGTGTGTGTGTGGTGTATGCTTGAAGGATGACCTTCATCCCAGATTGAACACACTCACCTTTATACACACATGCCTATACACAAACACACACACACACACACACACACACAAACACACTTACACACACACACACACACATGCTAGTACACACATACCTCAACACACGCACACACCTAAACAAAGACACCTAAACACACAAACTGATCAGTGTAATTCACATGAGGCATTTAGTAGTTATGCAACATGATCTACAGGTACAGGAACCGGAAGTCACTCACTATATCCTGTCTTTCAAGATTGCACAACATCTCAGAGTTTGAATTATCACCTGCTCCCACGTTCAAACACCACAAAAACACACACACACACACACATACACATAGGAATGTGGTTAGGTATGGATCTTAAAGTAGGGTGACTAGACGTCCCGGTTTCACTGCAGTCCCGATTGGGTTGCGTGTCCCGAGTCCCGGCAAAAGCCTGTGCTCTTATTATAGCCCAATCACTACCTAAAAACCACATAGAAAGATTAAAGCATCCAGCATATGATTTCAACAATGTGTGAGGGCAGACGCAACAGGGATGATCGCACAGTGGAATGCTGCGTGTTTTAATTCATGCACAGTGGCATGCAGGGCTCGTTCACCCAGTGGACGAGCGCTGGGCGGAGATGTTCGCGCATTTCAGAAGAAGGGAGATTCCGTACAAAAATATATGTCTAATTTGTCATTTTTCCGTGTGTCTGCCTAGCACAAATGCTCCCATTGAGCGGATCTTTTTGATAATGAACAATACTTGGACTGACGAGAGTAACCGCATGACCATTCCCACCTTAAAGGCGTTGCTTGTTACATGGGCCAAATTTGATGACAGCTGTCCGCAATTCCACAGCAGCATGATGTCAGCAAACAAGTCGATTTTGGAGCAAATTTACTCCTCAAACAATATGTGTAGGCTAATTTGAAGAGCGTTTGTCTCTGTGTTTAGGTCATGTTTTTGGAGCTCTATGAGGTTGACGTCACACACACACACACACACACACACACACACACACACACACACACACACACTATGCTTTGTTTAAAAACTTTCTGAAGCTTCAGGC
Source organism: Micromesistius poutassou (assembly GCF_964030765.1). Classification (NCBI taxonomy): domain Eukaryota; kingdom Metazoa; phylum Chordata; class Actinopteri; order Gadiformes; family Gadidae; genus Micromesistius; species Micromesistius poutassou. Next base: position 7,115,916 of record NC_140281.1, read on the forward strand.
TCATTCATAAAAATATAGAAATATAGTCCCACACAAAACTCATTCAATGTCTTCTAATATTTTCTCATAGATGTGTAAATAGGCCTACCAAAAACATGCATGCATTTTTTCCCCATTAGTCTTTGTTGTGAGCAGTAGACCTATAGGACAGTGATGATGATTTGCCTTAATATCAGAAAAATACCCATAGGACAAATAGCAATGGTTAGCATGTAACAACGCCTTTAAGTTTGGAACGGTCATGCGGTTACTCTCGTCAGTCCAAGTATTGTTCATTATGGAAAAGATCCGCTCAACGGTAACATTTGTGCCAGGCAGACACATGGCAAACTGACAAATTAGACATACATTTTAGTACGGATTCTCCCTGCTTCTGAAATGCGCGAACATCTCCGCCCAGCGCTCGTCCGCTGGTTATCCATCAGCATTCCACTCTGCGACCATCCCTGTTGCGTTAATGATAGTTAATGATCGGGCTATAATAAGACCACGTTGGCTATGTAATCGCTGACAACAGGGGACATTTCATAGTGGATGGTGAAAACCGGGACATTTAAGCGTCCTGACAGGCTTTTGTTGGGACTCGGGACACCATTGGTGGCTGTACAATGAAAATTGTCTAGCAATTTCACCAAGCAAATATCAAGAAATAGGTTGCAGTTAGTCTTTCGACTCACTTGCAAAATCTGCGATGAGACTGAAGAAAAAGAGTGCTCCGGCAACATTTTATAGTTCAAAATCGCTGTCAATCAAACGGCGACTCAGTCTTTCGACAGACCCTCCAATCATCACACAGAAGCCAAACGTCCAGGCCAGCCCACTCACATTCACCCCCTGAAATGCTGAGCGTCCGTGGGAGGGACATAATCGCAGCATTTATCCAATGACCGCGACTTTGGACACACTAAAAAAAGCTGTTCTATGCAGCCCCATTGAAGTGGATGGACGCTGAGCTTCAACAGGCAAATGCACTGTGACGCTACGGGAATGTATGAGAAGGAATTTCAGTCAGTCGACCACCGGCTGATTCTGAACTAACTCGTCTTTGAGATGGACGTGTTCTAACGCATTTTTAGTCAATGAAATGTTAACACAACAGTATATATTTGACCATTTAATTTTTGAATTTATGGGAAGCTTCCCTTGCAGTCTTAGAGAAATCGCCACTGGTCAGCAACTCAAAATCAGCACTGTCCCCGCTAAGCCGGGATGTCTGGTCACCTTAGCTGAACGACATCATAATAACATGAAAACAGGTTAACATGCTAACACATTATCACAAGAGTGCCGAACGTCATCACAAGACTCACGAGACATTTTTGTAACATTATCATCATTGTGTCATTTTTATGATGTAAATTGATGGAGCAAAAGAAGTATGGGCTCCAAATATCGGCTCAAGAAAATCGGTAGCGGCGTATCGGTCATCGGCTAAGACTGATGAAAAAAAAACGTATATTGGCCTTAAAAAATTCATATCGGTCGATCCCTAATCGGCATGTTAATTAACATGCTGACACTAACATGTTAACACGTTAGCTTGCTAACACGTTTACATGTAACCACTGTAGTGGCTAACGAGTTGACATGCTAACACTCTGGTGGCTCATATCTGCGACTGGCTGAAACTGTGACATGCTCACACATCAGCGGCCTATCCTTGAGCGGTGAAGGCCTCCATCCCCTCCTTGACGGCCGCCTTCTGCAGGCTGTTACGTGTCCATCGCCTTTAGCTGGGATCCAGCGGCCCACTTCCCCACCCTGATTCACATTCCTACAAGCTCTCACACACACACACACACACACACACACACACACACACACACACACACACACACACACACACACACACACACACACACACACACACACACACACACACACACACACACACACACACACACTGGGAGCTGACCCGTGCAATCACAGCCCTACAACGGCCCAGTGGAGGGACGGGGGGTTTGTAATGCGGTGGTAGTGGTGTCCCCGTCCCGACCCACCCCAGAGGGAGGACACCTTTGATACTATGATCCTATGATACTCTGTTCTTTTGAGTTATGTTTTGATTAAAACATGTTTGCGGTCCCTCTGGGGAAAAGTTTGTTTCATTGTTCAATGAAAATCATGTCTGTCCGGCTCATTGGCAACACACTCGCAGATCCACTACGCCCCAGAGCTCTTGTAAAATAGAGGCTTAAAAGCTTCACTAAGGACCTCATTAAAATTGTTACTTTTGAATGATGAGCTTTTGGCAAACAAAATATTATTTGAAACGTGGGAACTTTGATTAAGTCAAAGGTACTGACGTAACCAATATAACATTCACATTGTTAGTTGTATATCACATTAAGGGTTAGCCTAACCCTAACCCATCTTAAAGATTGCATGTCTGGCATATTTATCAGTCACATGCCGAAGATGACATGGAGAGGAATGGATCAGTCAGCCTACATCAGCAAAAAAACATGGCCATCATTATCACAAAGAAACATAAATGCAGGCAGAACTGGAGCGAAAGAGAGAGAAGAGGAAAAAAGCAACATTGAAGAAAGGAAGAGATGAAGTAGGGTGGAAGAGAAAAGAGAGAGAAAGAGGAAGACATATGAAAGAAAAGAAAAAAACATATAGAGGGGGAGAGAAAGAGAGAGAGATAGACCTTTAATTGATCCAACAAAACCATTCTAAGACCCTGATCACACTGAACACGTTTTAGCTTGGGCTGCTATTTTGTAATTGTAATCAATGGGAACCAAGCCTTTTACTCTCTGATTTTGCCTTGCTGAGCAGCTTGCTTTTCTTTTTTTCACACAGCAGAAGACTACAGTGTGATGGGTAGCTCACAAGGGTGCGGGCCAATGGAGGAACCGCCCAAATCTTCCCAGCGTTCCATGGTGGAGGTGTGGGCTGGGGGTCAACAAAGTGATGACAATGACTGCAAAGATAACATCAACCCACCCTCTATAAATCTGGGAAGTAAAGGCAAACTAAATTTTGAGCTGAGCTTTGGGCCATCCCAAGATCTGTGGGAGGATCATTCATCTATCTTCATATGTAGATCAAAGAGGAAAGGAATTCAGGTAGAGTCGGTGGAGAATTGTCTCACGTACATTTATATATTATATTATATATTAAGGATGAGAGAGACCCTCTTTCTCGGCAAGAGAAGGGCAAGGCAAGGAGGGCCATTTATAAAAATAAACATCAAACTAGACATCCCAATTAAGATCTGGCTAAAAACCTTAGCCTCAGGGATAGAAGCCACTGCGCTCTACGGATGAGAGGTCTGGAGCCCACTCACTAACCAAGATTTTATATCCCATTTTAAATGGGACAAACAAAAAAATTAAACTCTACATGCATTAAACTCTACATTCTGCAAATCATTACTAAAAGTCTAAAGAAAAACACAAAATAATGCATGCAGAGAAGAATTAGGACGATATCTAAATCTAATCGTTATTAAAATTCAGAAGAGAGCACTAACATTTTATAACCACCTTAAGGAAAGTGACAGCAACACACTCCACAACAAGGCTCTCACCCACAGAGAGTTTCACCCAGAAAAGTGTCCCCTTAGCCAGCTTGTCCTGGGACTCAACACACAACAACCAACACACCACAACCACCACATCAGGCAAAACTAAATAATAATAATAATAATAATAATAATAATAATAATAATAATAATAATAACAAAATAATAATAACAATAATAATAAAGAGACCTTTGGGGATAGGGCCTTTTGCGTGCCCGCCCCCACTCTGTGGAATCAGCTCCCCCCCCACATCCTCTGTGCCCCTTCCGTGGAGACTTTCAAAAAGTACACGAAAGCACACCTTTTCTCTGAGGCCTATGGCCTCTAACTCACGACCCCACCCAGCGCCTTGCACATTTGCACTCTCACTCACTCGCCTACACACACACCCTCACCCTCGCTATATAAACTCAATTTATTATTATTATTATTATTATTATTATATTATTATTAACACACAACAACCACCACATCAGGCTAAACTAAATTATAAGAAAACAAAAGGAAAACTATTTGGCACATTGGACACTCGGATGCATCATCCAACACATGTGTCTGTCCAACCCAGGCCATGTCCATTGGTTTCCAAAGGTAATTACACTTAGTAATTACTCTGAGTAATTACTCTCAACCTGTTTAACTCAGTTGTGTTCCTGAATCTGTGCATGCTCTGCTGGACTGCATGGCAACACACCAACAGCAAACAGTCTCTGGTCTGAAGGTCAAATCCAAATCAATGGAGTCAAACATTGAGTGCAAGATGGACTTTTGTGTGTGTGGTAAATGACCTTGCCTTCGGGCAAGTTTACATTGTGACAACTATTTGTATTTGCTAATGCTCCCGTGTGCCGTTTGAAGTGGGGCTGGGGGACGCGACATTTAAATGCTTTTAAAGTCAATATAGATCTTCATTTATTTTCCTCTTTTCATGCTCCACTCTGGCCTTTGGTAGTTCAGAATACAAGCTAAATGAACGGTTGGCTTCTTCAATTCTGCCCCACTCTAAGATTGAATTCTGAAATGTGAGCCACATTTTTCTTATTTACCAGCATTATTTGAGACAAGATTAAGATAAGGATGCAGGGGTGAGAGAAACAGAGACAGAGAGAGAGTAAAATGGCTAGCCAGAGAATTATAAATGCACGTGCATGCACTGATGCACGTGCAAACATACATGCACGGTCACACAGACACACGCAGGCATCAACATTCACAATCAGACAGACACTGAACAGGAGGAGGAGACAGACAGACACAGTGTGTTAATGTGGAATGACAAGACTAGACGTAATAAGGGACACAGTGGCCTTGTTTGACACACACACACACACACACACAGTGCAACACACACACACACACACACACACATACACCGCAACACACACACACACACACACACACACACACACACACACACAGACACACACATCAACGCACACAAAAAACACACACACACACACACACACACACACACACACACACACACACACACACACACACACACTACATACAAAACCCAGCCAAATGACTAAGCGTTGTTTAAGCAGACTGGGCTTGGCACAATAGAATCCATCTGTAACTGCCTCCCCTGCCCAGGTTCAGAGATGATACCATTAGGACCACATAACTACTGCTTCAACATCACTGAACTCCTCCATTTAGAGAATGCAGGAATGCGTGTATGTGCATGTGTGTGTGTGGGTATGTGTGTTTCTAAAGGTGTATGTGTGTGTGTGTGTGTGTGTGTGTGTGTGTGTGTGTGTGTGTGTGTGGGTATGTGTGTTTCTAAAGGTGCATGTGTGTGTGTGTGTGTGTGTGTGTCTGTGATCTGTGTATATATGTGTATATATATATGAGTGTGTTTTTGTGCTTGATTGTGTGTGTGTGTGTGTGTGTGTGTGTGTGTGTGTGTGTGTGTGTGTGTGTGTGTGTGTGTGTGCGTGTGTGAATTCAATTCTGTGCTTTCAGAGATCATTGGAGCAAGAGTGTACATGTCAGCACCTGAGAATAACTGAGAAAAACAAAAGCAGCACCGCCCACATGTGACGAGCACATCCAGTCTGTCACGCTTCTGCATTAAAAGAACAAACTCACACATAAAGATACAAACTCCATGGCTGCAATTGTCATATTCAAATAAACACAGTATGGTAATTTCCTTCCTTTTCCCTGATATGAAGGAAATAATTCCTACAATAAGTGTGGTTTTGGCTCAATCTGCTCAAACATGTCGTGCTACTTACCACCTGAGCCAACAGCAGCTCCTTCAGAAGCTGAGCTGGTTGAACCACACTCACAATCATGCGGTTATAATTCACTAGTTATACTTATATATAATTCACTATTTAAACATGACAGGGGAATACATTTGGACCAGTACAAGGGTATTTGACACATTACTTCCTCAAAGCCGTTTTGACACAGCTTTTAGTTACATAAATGTCTTGTGTATTTAATATTTTACCTTCTGAAACTTTTACGCAGAATTGTTTTGTTTTATGTTAATGATTGTCCTTTAACTGTCTATGTACGTCTAGCCTAGGACTATAAATTATCTTTATTGTGTATGAAGTATGAAGAGTGCACCATGGTGGACTTAAGTAGGGTAAGCAAAGGAGAAAGTAGTTGTGGGATTTAAACAATGGGATTTTTGGCAAGTGGTATACAGACCTCTTGCCAACATGTAAAAAACGTTTGTGTTACTACGGCAAACGTGACATTCGGTACCTGACAGGCACTCAATGTTTATGGCGTTTGTCAACCGATCTGTTTAGAAAACTCTAATGTATAACGTTCAGACAGTTATCTGTTTACAGCATACAGACATAGTCTGAAAGAAGAATGGTGTGTTATTCACTCTTGTAACACAGAAGCATTAACTGACTTAAAAACATCAAAGGGGTAGTGGCTGTTGTGAAACCCACAGACCCCCCCCCCACCCCCCCAAACACACAAACAAATTTCAGGGTCAAGTCCCAGTTAATATCAGCCCCGTAATCCCGTTTTAAACAGCACAGTGTAAAATCCCTCTTTTACATTAGCAACATTCCACACATTCTGATTGAGATCCCTTGGGCACAAACACAGTAGCATGCTGTCAGGTACTGAACGACTGTACTGCCATACTCTGGCTTAGTCTCACAAATCACACTGTAGATCAATATCTCGAGTCAGTCTGATGGCAGATAACGTCCCATCTGGGTGAACAGGGAGTTTCACTTTCTTTCGCTTAGTTTCATTAATGGTGCAGGAGGCCGAGGCATGTCAACGTTCTGTTTGCGAACACACTCGGCCAGCAGCAAACTGTAAAAATGTGTCGGTAAACACTTATGGCCCTTATCCATTACACTTACTGGTCATGCTCGACTCGTCAGACACTTAGTTGTGTCTTTGACTGATGACGCACTTGTCCTGAGTCAATGACACAACAACACTCACACTTGTATTGCCTATTTCGTTTTATATTATAGCCTACCATTACAAATATTTTTTTGAGACACATTTAATATATTTGGGTTGTTTCAGACTGACGGAACACGTACAACGATATCCACGATGATTCATTCAGTTTGACGTTCAATATTCCCCCATATTTGCTTTCTAAACCAAATAACTAATTAAGAGGATGGCTCAGAAATATCTCTGAGTGCCTCACGATGCCTCACAATTGATAAATAAAACAAATAATAAAGTATCAAGCTGTTCAGCCATACTCTTCTTCTCGTATGATCATGTGTCTCATACACAAGAACGTATTTGTATAGGTCTATAGTCCTACAATTAGAGAGACAACTTCTCGCTCCAAACAGCACTCATGGCTGACGTCACCGCAGCCCACTTGGAGACGGGTCGGGCGCGCTTTCGCCCGCGCCGCACAACTCGCCGTGTTAAACTGGTAGTGGAAAAACGCCATCATTAAAATCTTCTGAAAGCTTCTTCCACCAGCACAGAGTTTTCTTCGGTAGAATATCTCTAACTGAAACCGGATACAAGGTGTAACTCCGCCCCTTTGGGTTTTTGGTTTCCGCCCAGTCAGTGGGGCGGTCTCCCCTCAGAAGTTCTGCTGTAAAACATTAGGACTGCAGGATCCCAGGTTAACTGTGGTTAAACATCCCAGCATACTTTAAATGATAAATGCCCAATGATAGACAAAAATAAAAGAGCACCACAAATAATAATAAAGCCACCACAAAACCAAACCACAGACAGAGCCAAAGAGAGACAGAAATCTTCCACCAGGTATTGCTTGTTTGCTAATAGCTAGCAGCTGATTTGGACACAACCAGTCCTGACTAGCGGGATAATTATCCTGAAATACCTGCTTGTTTTTCTGACCGGCCCGGACTGCGTAACTGTCTGTCTGACTGGTTGTCTGTCTGCTTGCTTTCTATGTGGCCTGTGTGCGTGAGTGCATATCTGTCAATTGTTGAAGGTCTAACACAATAACCACAAAATAATGGCTATTCCACTCTCTCTCTCTCTCTCTCTCTCTCTCTCTCTCTCTCTCTCTCTCTGTCTTCTCTTTGTCTGTCTCTCTAACACACACACACGCACGCGCACGCACACGCACACACACACACACACACACACACACACACACACACACACACACATACACGCAAACAAACACACACACACACACACACACACACACGACAAGAGACGCAAATTATTTTAGGTTGACAATACAACCTAGAGAATAAAAAACGGATCATCTGTTTTCACTTAAATCTGACCACACACACGCACCTCCTTTTCTTATTAACTCTGACGTGAACAATTGGACAGTTGGTGTCTACGATAGAGAATCACAGTCTCAGCATGTTTTGCTTTGGCGTTGCAATAGTTCAATTCAATTCAATTCAATTGTATTTGTATAGCCCTTAATCACCGGTACAGTGTCAAAGGGTCTTAACAGGCCATATATTTATGATTAGTATATGCTACAAGTGAACCTCCTAAGATGGCGCAATTTGATTGGTTCGCTAGCTCGGGATACTGGGCAATATCCCATGATTGAGATCTCAAACTCGGGATATTGTTTTCATCGCAAAATGTCGGTCGAAACGGTCTTCTCGTCACGCTAAAAACAAAAACAAATAGACCGCTAATAAAAACAAATAAATACCGGCAAAAAGTGTTATCTTGTTTATGTTTGGAGTGTTCACTTGTAGTATATAGCCTACTAAAACAATTATTCACTTAGGCCTAATTGTTAAATATTCACTAACTCATTCAAATATTTGAGGAAACAACATAACTTTTCTTGATTTGAAACTTAATTTAACATACACTTTGCATTTTATTTAATAAGAAATAACTGATGTGAGAAAATTTAGAGTTTGTTTTGAAACTGTGTATTAGCCTACACGACGCATTTACATAACATTACATTGATATAACTATAAGTAATAAGTAGGCTATTATGCTCATTGCCTTGTAGGCAAGTGCTTCTGGTGCATTTCTCAGATCTCCTGTTAAAGTATTCTTGATAGGTAAAAAGCAGCTCATCTAGAAGGTACAGCTGTACAGCGACTCGAAAAACAAAATGCCAAATTGTTATCATTAGCCTACTCTTTACTCCTCCAAAACCAGCAGTGGGTCAAATGAGGGCCGATATGGACTCACTTGATTGCGGACGGTTGTGTAATCCAATAGGCCTACTAATGCAATATGGAAAGTTTGCCATGTAGCCCTATGATGGCGCAAAGAGAGCATGAGAACATGCTCAGAAGTGTGAAAAGTCTGCTTGACTTCTTAAAGAATTACAGCGAAATGTTAATTAACACTTATTCATATGCTACCCTGTCCGTGAGAATACCTGAAGAAGACCGATCAAACCGTTTGGTGCAGTTTAAGGCCACTAATACTTCTTATTTTATGCAATGACAAGAGGTGACACGCGAATATTACCTTTTTCCTTGACTGTCAAACTGCCGGAGATCCCCACCAACACAGCGAGGAGTGTCAGCCCGTTTCCAACAAGTCGCATTTTATTTCCCTTACAAAACTATTTAAAGTAAGACGCATTAAAATTGCCTCTCCATAGTCACACGTGGAACAGCGGAATATGCTGTATAATCAGCTTAGAAGATACAGTGAACCGATGCGTTAAAAAGTATGTGTTCCCGCAGGTTGGGAAACAAGAGTAGTCGTTAATCGCAGTACACTGCGTCGATCGACTCTGTTGCTCTCCTCCTCTCCTCCCCTTCGCCAGCAGAGGAACGCGTAGCCTACGTCACTAGAGTGCCTGGGGCAGGTTCACACACCTACCTAGCAGTATATAACCACTCAGACCAATATAGACTTTTATATGTATATTTTATATATATATTGAACTTAACTTTCATGTTGTTAATCATTTTGTCTAAACAAGATGAAGGGGAGAGACCATACGAATAGTAGGACCTTATTACTTCTACAAATAATAATGAAAATAGGCTACTACTACTACTACTACTACTACTATTACTATTAGTACCACTACAACTTCAAATAATAATGATAATAATAATATTAATAATAATAATAATAATAATAATAATAATAATAATAATAATAATAATAATAATGTAAAGATGTTCAAACAATAACACAAAAACCTAAACTAGTGAAATAAATCGTAGATATGTCTGTCCATAGATTATCCTTTAGAACACACTAGAATACACTATACATGCATGCACAGTTACACATACACAAATGCAGAGACAGACGGACAGACAGACAGACAGATAGAAAATGGATAGATAGATATACCATTTACCATTGCAAACTGCCTTTTTTTCAACAAGTTTCAACACATGCAGTCAGCCCAGTGAAGTCACTCCCTCGCCAACAAATATCAACGCACACATGTATTCAATATCAGTTAAAATAACTGAACTCAAAATGTACAACTCACTTGACTGAACAATCAGATTAGCAATAACCAATGGCCCATGTTCTAGGGTTACAACCCTGAATCAGGCTTAATCAGGGATGGGCCAAACAAACAGTGCACCGTCAATCTGTTTGATTTTCTAGTGTCTCTCTATGAAAACAAACATTAATCTTTGAGGAGGATTTGTTCTGCAGATCCAACAGGACACGACTAGTTGACTGTGGCTTCTCCTATACACCTCAATACTTGAGCTATGAATGGCTGAATACAATAAGTAAATACAGCAATGTCTGAATACTAGAGCTAAGGTCTGAATACTATAACTAAGGTCTGAATACTATAACTAAGGTCTGAATACTAGAACTAAGGTCCTCTGAATACTAGAATTAAGGTCTGAATAAGGTCTGAGTACTAGAGGGTCTGAATACTAGAACTAAGGCCCTCTGAATACTAAAACTAAGGTCTGAATACTAGAACTAAGGTCTGAATACTAGAACTAAGGTCTGAATATTAGAACTAAGGTCTGAATATTAGAACTAAGGGCTGCATACTAGAACTAACGTCTGAGTACAACTAAGGTCTGAGTACTAGTCAAGTCAAGTGAAGTTTATTTTTAGAGCCCTTTAAAACAACAGCAGTTGACCAAAGTGCTGTACAAATCAACTATCTAGATATAAACATGCAAATAACATAAAAACAATTTAAAGCACAAAAAAAGGACAGACAAAAATAAAACTTATATGGAGTTAAATGCAAGAGAAAAGAAATGAGTTTTTAGGAGGGATTTGAAAATGGGCACTGAAGGGGCTGGCCTAACATGAAGAGGGAGTTTTTTCCACAGTCTGGGGCCAACGACTGAAGAATCCAGATCACCCCTGCTCTTAAGTCTTGACGGAGGGATGGTGAGTAGTAATTGGTCATTTGACCTCAGTGACCTCAGGGAGCGTATTTTGTTAGGAGGTCAAAAAATGTAATGTGGAGCCAGTCCTTTCAGAGATTTAAAAACAAATGACAGAATTTTAAAATCAATCCTTAAACGAACAGGGAGCCAGTGGAGAGACGCAAGTACGGGAGTAATGTGCTCCCACTTGCGTGTTCTTGTTAAAAGACATGCAATTGCAATAGTCAAGGTGGGAAAAATAAAAGCATGTATTGCACCTAAGTCTATGCTAAATAATACTAGAAAAACCACTAAAAATACTAGAACTGAAGCCTGATTACTATTACTTGATTTATTAGAATATAAAATGTGAAAAATTGATATATTTTGTTCAGCTTTACCATGTTCCCCTCCACAGCTTAATAAGGCATCATCTTATCTTATCTTACCATGTCAGTTGGTGTTCAAACATGAACAGCGTTACTCACTGAACAAATCAAAGCTATAGTCTAAATGCATCAGAAGTTGAACTATAGTCGAAATGCTACAACTAAGGTCTAAATATTAACACTTATATCTAAACGAAGGTATACATACTAGAACTAAGGTTAAATTCTATGTCAGGTCAAAATAGAGCCAAGTCTGATTATTATAACTTAGGCCTAAACTATGGTCAATATACTATGTCAGGTCTAAATACCAAGTGAGGTATAATTACAGCTAAGTTAGGTCAGGTCTAAGTCGTGGAAATACTGGACTTTGTCTCAACTGAACTGTCTTTCTGCTGTTAGTTAATTGGTAGGCAGTTGATTGGCACTTCTGGGCATTGTATTAGCATAATAACAGATTGTACATGCATGTACATGCATACACATGCAGCACACACACATACACTAAGTAAACTCATACACAAAGAAAGAGCTTCTCACTTTGTCTTGATTCTGATTGGCAGACTGCAACGGTTTCTTTAAGTCCGACCCCTCCGACCCCCCTCTCTCTCCCTCTCCTTCTCCCTCTTTTATTCATTCCTTTTATTCATTCATTCCTTACTTGTTTTTGCTCTGCATCTGATTTCCATTCCCATTTAGATTCAGCTGACCGTGTGGGTTTTCCTTCCATTGCTTCTTCCATCAGCGACCCCCAGATATGCAGTCCATTTACTGACAGGCTGGACCCAACCTGACACTTTTAGTTCTCCTTATTAAGCAGACCCAGGGAAGTGTGTGGTTGAATTAATTATATTTATTTTATTTAAATGGATGAACAGACACACTGGCAGCTAGATGGCACACAGATAAATGTGTTTATTTCATTATTATCTAAACATTAAGCAGATACTTGTAGGATCCAAATCGACATATTTTTTCATTAAGGGGCATCTGGCTATGCTGCAGAGAAGGAGGTTTGAACCCAGAACCTTTCAGTCTGGACTGGCCTGTGGCAGGCTGTAAAGGCATGTGCCAGGGGCACCATCCATCTACTATTTTGAAACGTAAAAAAAAGCCCACCCAAACATAACTTCATGCATAAGCCCTATTTTATGGGTTGCTGCACCATCCCAGAATACCCCCCACCCCAAAACAATGTCCGAATCACTCCACCCTTAGGCAACCTCTAAAATGTTCTAAAATTTGTTCTAGTATTCAGACCTTGGTCTGGGCCTCCTCTGGACTGTTTAACCAGCAGCCGTCCAGTGGGCCTCCACGCTTCCCACAGAACAGCCTGTCCATGGGTCCCTGAGCTGGGGATCCGGGGATCGGGGGAGCTGTGTTCCCAGGTCTGCTGTTTGCTGTTAACTAATCCGGCCAGCTGGTGTGGTTCAAGGCTGGTTCTTCAGAGCTCCATGCCTCCACCTCGTTAGGGCGGAAGAAGAAGAGAAGGGAGGGCAGGAGGAGGAAGAGGAGGAGAGATGAGATAGGGGTGCATGGGAGGGGAGTGGACTAATTAGCTCAAAAGGCTTAGCTAAAAAATCTAGTCCTGGAGGACTACATCCTGAGAACTCACACACGCAGACAGACACACACGCACGCATGCACACACACACACACACACACACACACACACACACACACATACTGATTACAGTAGTAAATCACATTTATTATTGAGTTGGAACAAATATTTTATATGTATTATTGGCCGCCTGAATATCCTCTCTCCTGTTATGGAGAGGAGGAGCGCCCCCTTGTGTCTAAATCTCTCATCTCTCATGCACCGTCTGTTGACAGGAGGAGGGGGTTCTTAACTTCTATTTAACCTCTAGGTTACACTTAAGCCTTTCTAGTCAATCGTTTTATTTGTGTATTTATATAGGAACAACAGAGTTAGAGCCGGGCAAGAAGGATTGGCAAGACAGTTTCAGTAAGATTGCACTGACTGAGGTTATTACTAGTGTTGTGAAGTAAAGTCCTCTCTTCGACTTAATCCAAGTCTGCGTTCCGAACTTCAGACGAGCTGTTGCGTGCTTGTTACGACCGCTAGATGGCGCTAAATAGCACTATTATTCATCAGGGGATGGGTGACAGAGAACAAAGTCAAGCAGCATGGTCCGACGCCGATGATAAGTAAGGTGGCAGAGATAGATAGAATATATACAACGAGTGAGTTAGGAAGTAGCAAATCAGCGGAATCAAATAATGAACTATTCACCGTACCTTCTGCTCTGCACGGAGTAGGCCTGCTATTGCAGTACAAGGTCACAGCTGACACCAGATTGCATTCCATGCAATCTGAGACTTGGTCTGAACATCTGAAAACCAATAGAGAACGTTACATTTACGGATCACACGAAAGGATCCGAAACTGGACAAAAATGTGCATCCAAATTTGTGGGGTGTTCGTGTTAATCTGCAGTCCATTGAAGCACATTTTGATTATTCTAGCAATTACATTTTTTTTACACAGTTTCGCTTCAAAATGTTCATTGACCAATCTTCTGACCATCGCAATATGTACAATCAGCTACTCCTATTTAATTATATACGTCCACTTATTGCTTAGGACGTATAACCTATTAGAATCTAGGTTTTATTATTGTCTATTACTGAGTATCTTCCAATCATTCATATATTAAGACATCACAAAAGCTCCCATATCTGTGTCTCTCTCCACCTCTCCGTGCCTCCTCCAGCCCCCCACTAGGATAGGGGTGGGGGTGGTCTCTCTCCCCACCAGGATACGGGTACAACATCTAGTCCTGGACGACTACATCCTGAGAACACACACACACACACACACACACACACACACACACACACACACACACACACACACACACACACACACACACACACACACACACACACACACACACCAGGAGGATATGGGTGGGGGTGGTCTCTCCTGAGCGTCACGTGATCTACATCACCATCGCCGTCGAGGTTCTTTGTTGATGGTGATTCACAAAAAAAAATCACATCCCCTTCTGACATTGTCGAAGCGTATTTCTACCATCTGAGCCTCGGTTCTTCCACGAGGATGCTCGGTTGCCCGGTCTGAACGGGAGACGGGAGGGAGAGACGCGTCGCCGTATCTGGTCCTGCGATAATAATGAGATAAAACACGTTTAAAGGTAAGGTTTAAGGCGGATAGTCCCAACACCGTGTAGCCTACCCACGGTCAGACGGAGGGCTGGGGGGGGGGGGATCAATACGTGCTTTTCAATACAGGCCCTGCTTTTGTCCTGTGATGTTTGGTTTGTTCTGCTTTCTACACATCACGGCAAACATGAAACCAAATTCATAGACCATCACGGGGGGAAATACTATCTGGGTGAGGGGACAATAGTCCAGCACCGCAGGCGGTTTTAGATAGTCAATCTCAATCGGAGATTCTGCGTTCACTGCCCTGTTTGGTGGATTTGGGAAAGAAGGTCTGAAAAGGGGACCCATGATCTCTTTCCATCTCCGCAGCTTCGCTACCGGTTCTACCATGCCCTCGGGAGGATCTCGTCTCGTCAGCGGCTCGGGTCGCTCGCTGTCCCCGGTGTCGGTCCGGTTACTCTCCCCTCTACTCTGTGTGCTCCTGATGGCGTGTGTCCCCCGGACTCAGAGCTCTTTCGCCCGCACCAGCGGAGAGTGTGTACCGGGGAAAGACAAGGATTGTTTAGGTTAGTTAAACCTTTTTTTAAGGGGGTAAAAGCAAACGTTAGAATACTATGGCACTGACGGTGAATGGCTACTTCTAAGGACCCACCAGCATATACATTCATTTAACCACATGCAAACCTACAATTAGACCTAAAATCGACTCTGTGAGGACACGCCAAAACTGCCTCTGATCTGCCACTAAGTACCCTGACTTACATGTGCTGGCTACTGACACACACACACACACACACACACACACACACACACACACACACACACACACACACACACACACACACACACACACACTCCAAACTCCAAAAACAAGCATATACATTGGGCCTCCTTCGACATCTGGAGCTGCTCTATTTTTATCAGTGTGACACCAAACACATAACATGCTTTGGTCTCCAAAATACATCCATCCACATCTAGAGGTAGGCCTACCAAGCTTTTTTCTGGGACTATCCAGATGTTTAGAGTTTAATGTCTGGCTCATTGGCACTTCACACAAGAGCAGCAATTAAACCTGCACCCATTATAGGTTTCCTGTGCCCCATTTCCTGTATCAGTGCCCCCACTTCCATCCCTCGCTCCCCCAAACTTTTACATCTGGCTTCCTACTGAATCCTAGTACCCATGGTCTTTGTAGTTTTATTTGATTATATTTCTTTATATTACCTTTTCCCCTCACTTTTCTACTTGTCCTGGGCTTTTGCTGTGACTCCCAGGTTTCCAGTCAGGGATTATGAATTAGTACTATTTATTCTACTTTACTACTATCCTAAGGTGTATTAACTACAAGTGAGTAAATCACTTGAGGAACAAGATTATTATACAAAACTTTCATTTACATTTCACATAAATAGGTAGATTGTTTGTTAGAACACACAACGTCGCCCATCTTGGCCTCAGCTCCACTGTGTTGTGCACGGAAAACCAGACGAACCACTCCTCCCAGTGGGTCCTAATAAAACGCCAGTCTTATAATCTTCCAAGCAGAAGGTTGCTAAGGGATTAGTCTCAGAGCCCTGTTGTATGAAGTCGTCTCCACTTGGCCACAGCTAACGATCCAAGCCTTCTTACGTTATTCCTAGAGCTACGACACACTTCAGTGGTATCATTCAAAGGTTCAATCTCTATAAAGAGGTTTTGTGTATTTCATCCAATTGAAATAGGACATATGGTCGTATGGAAATAGGACATATGACAAGTGACTCTGTGGCCGAGAGAGAGAGAGAGAGAGAGAGAGAGAGAGAGAGAGAGAGAGCAGGCAATAGGGATAGAGAGAAAGACAGTGATGGCAATGTGGAAAGAGACTGAGTGATACAGACACAGAGCGATATCCACTGTCAGAGAGAGAGGGAGCCAGCAGGAGTTATCCATGCCTGACTGGATGGTGGGAGAGAGGAGCAGCACAACACTCCTCTGTTCATTGAGAACACAGTCCTCTGACCTCCTCCTGAGTGCTGCTCCCGCTGGTTACCCGGCAACACACATCATTCTAACACTAGTCAATTCTGAATCGCTTACTTATCGCTTAGCAACTAGTTCCAGGAAGCAGCACGGCCAATGCCTTAAAGTGTTAAAAAATGCTTAATGGTGCCGCCGTGGATTAAAGTGGCGTATTTAGTGTCGGGGGATGTCAATTTAGTGATCGTTTAATAAACACCACAATGAAATACAATGGATATATATTGTAGACAATGTACAGCTGTGTTGTGGGTCATCCACCATATTTTTCAGATCGTCGTCATTTATTTATTATAATATAAAACATTAAAACCAGCATTTTATGTATTTTTGTTTCAGCTGTAGCATGCTAGCTTCCCCTCCCAAGCTTAATAAGGTGTCTTCTTATCTCAATACAAATTAACCCTGTACATTTCAGTCGGCGTTCAAACATGAACCGCAATACTCAATCACTGAACAAATCTCATCTAGGGGTCGCTTTTCATCAGCATTCAGAGAGATGAAATTCTACTACATGGTGCAGTATTGAAACCAATCCCTCACCCTCACGAATTCACACACGCATCATAGTATACAGTTACATACACACTCACACTGACACGGCCAGGCATGAACACGCACACACACATCTCCCAGTTGGAATCTCAGGTTTAGTGTACACCAAAACGTCTATTCTCCACTGACCTGTCTGACTTGGCAAACAAGCTATAATTGGCCGCCCATGTAACCAATAGCACGCGAGATGGAAAAGGCCATGGGAGTTTAGTTGGTTAGGAACCATATGGTATCAGACAATTGATAATCATCAGAGCAACATTCAAATGAATGCAGAAAATGTTATCAAAATGTATTCAAAAATGACATTTTAAGTGTGGTCTGAATTTCTCGCTGAAAAAGCGGTTGAAAAAACATTAACACAACACGACAATACACAAAGAGACAATGTACAGATAGAGGTAGACATAGCTTCACTTCCAAAGTCTTCTAGATGTAGAACACAGTTCCTCTCAGTGCGTTGAGCTGTCGGAGGTGCTGATCCGGTGTCTTCAGGGACTGTGCACTGGCTGAATAAGCATTTATTCCTGCATGACTGGCTTTATTTTTGTCTCGCACTTACAATTACACATTTTGCGGCTGCAAGCGTGCATAAAACCGTTCTTCATAACTACTTGCAATTCAGAGGGTTTAAGAGCTTGATTATATTCAAAAGGAACTAGTGTAATTGGCTTTTGTCGGAGTGTTAGCCAAACAGGCCATACATTGTAAACAGGCGTTGTAATAATAGTAATTCACAAATGTGGAAATTTCCCTTTGACTTCACATGTTGGTTTTAACACATTACAGTCAATCACAATAAATACATGTTGGTTAAAACATATCACAGTACGTCACAATAAATACATGTTGGTTAAAACATATCACAGTACGTCACAATAAATACATGTTGGTTAAAAAGACACCAGTAAAAAACAATAAATACAATACATAAACCAGCAACAATAACGGGGTCCTACGGTATGACAGCCACCAGCCTAGCCACCAGCCTAGCCATCAGCCTAGCCATCAGCCTAGCCATCAGCCTAGCCATCAGCCTAGCCATCAGCCTAGCCGCCACATATACCATGTGCTCCAGTACTGGCCTCTTGTCAAGCCAGCACCTTCCCCCTCTGCCACAACATGAGACTCCCCTTATATAAGCCAATAAGTCCCAGGTGGACTGATTGGGCCATACCAATAACAAGGGGAACTTCCCTGGCCAAGGCACCTTCTGCCCCTTAGTGCGCCAGAAGTCCAAATACCACATTAAATATGTGTGGGGAGAGACAGTGAGAAGGGATTTTCACATTCTCACATGACCGTATGACCGACAGTATGACAGTTTGACCGACAGTATGACAGACAGTATGACAGTATGACCAACAGTATGACTGTATAACCGACAGTATGACTGTATGAACGAAAGTATGACAGTATGACCAACAGTATGACTGTATGACCGACAGTATGACAGTATGACAGACAGTATGACTGTATGACAGTATGACCAACAGTATGACTGTATAACTGACAGTATGACCGTATGACTGTATGAACAAAAGTATGACTGTATGACTGTATGAACGACAATATGACAGTTTGACAGTATGACCGACAGTATGACCGTAGACTGCCAAGGGCAGATTGGAGTATATTTTGAGAAATATAAGTCTTTCCTATTTGGAGGTATGGTGCCTTAAAAACTGGTTTTCCAGCAGTTAACATATCAAAACAATCACCAACCATGTTTCTAAAGCCTACAGTGTCAAAATCCACTGTCAAACGGATGTTTGCGAAATAACGTGTGTACCCCTTTAAGGCCCAGCCTGCATTGTAGAGAGGCCATGGTTCAGAAGGGAGAACTTCAAACTAATGTTTTTTGATTGTTTTTTCAGATATAGTCTTCAAATTTGGCATGGGTATACTATGGAATCTCCTCTTAATAGCCACATTCAACAGCTGGGCCTAGGTGTTTTGGATGCAATGTTGGAGCTGTTTAAACGTGTTGTAGAGCTGTATACATGTGCATGTATTTCACTTTAAAATGCATATCTCTGCTGTCTTTTGCCTTATTGCTATTATTTAATCAGCCTATAGTCCCACAGTGACCTGGTACGTGTGTGCCAAGTTTGGAGCTTTTCCCACTTTCAGCACCAAAGGAGTTAATGTGTGGGTGTTTGGTCAAGTTGTGGTCACTGCACTATATCCCAATGGTCTGACCATATGGGTTGCAATGTGAAAGTTGTTCATCATGAGAAATGGTGCATGTATACCAAGTTTCATACACATTGCACCTTCCTAGTGGTAATGGCAGCCTGTTGAAGTCCTGAACTTCAAGGCCTTGTGATAGCGCCACCTATGTGTTTTTCTGGCCCATCTTTTGATTCCTTAACTAACTTTATGAGTTCTACAAGCCTGCCAATTTTTATAACTTTTGGAGCCAAAAAGTCAGAATAAAAATAATAATAATAATAATACTAACGAATACAATAGGTTTCCTACGGAGATTCCGTAGGACCCCTAATAAATAACATGCTCAGTAAAGACAACAATAATGATGACGGTAATAGAAAGGGTTGGGAGTGGTTGTAGTCCGATGGGCTACATAAAGGTATTTCCTGATTAGACGGGACACAGAGGTCATGACCCTGTAATTACCAGCTTTAATTGGGTACCCGGGGGCTGTTGTGGCCAATGAGCTGTGACCAGCTGGGTGTTCAGGTAGCAGCTCAGTAACTAGGCTCAAAGCATTCTTACCTGAGGCTTTGTTTGCTTAAACATTCCTCCATTTCCTCTTGGAAGTGGATGTTATCTGCTTGACATGATATTATTAGTTTATTTATGTGTTTTTAGTTAGATCTCATGTATGGAGGTGTTTTGTCTGTTGAAATACATACATACTTTGAATTGTGGTAGACTCTGAAATACGTTGTCTGTATGTGTGTTTTTATACTGCAGTGTGTTTGGGGATGTTTGGGACTGTGTTTTTCTATACAATAAGAGGAGTGTGTGTCTTCTATGATGTATTTATAACCAGGTGAATGTGTGTGTAATGCACTTGTTACAGTGTGTGTGTGTTTCTACACTATGAACTGTTCTGATATGATGTGCGTCTGTGCGTCTGTGCATCTGTGCTTCTGTGTGTGTGTGTGTGTGTGTGTGTGTGTGTGTGTGTGCGTTCTCCAGACCTGTCAGAGAAGAAGAGTGACCTGCGTGTGTGTGACACTGGGACCTGCCGCTTCGGAGGGACCTGCCGCGAGAACGGAGCAGACATCAAGTGTGTGTGTCAGTTCAACGTGAGTCCACACACACACACACACACACACACACGTGACTAATATGCATGAGTAAGAAATGTCAACTAAATCAACCATATAATTGTTAACATTTTTTATGCATTTTGTTTGTTTGTATGTATGCTTGTGTGTCCATGTCTGTCTGTGTGTGTGCGTGTGTGTGTGTTAATTTGTGTGTTTGTGTTTGTGTGCGTGTGTGATGATTCATGTGTGTGTGTGTGTGTGTGTGTTGGTGTGTGTGTGTGTGTAGTGTCATAAGAAGTACATCCCAGTGTGTGGCTCTAATGGAGACACGTACCAGAACGAGTGTTTCCTCCGGAGAGCCGCCTGCAGGAAGCAGAGAGCTGTCACCATAATGGCAGAAGGGACTTGTTATACTGGTAACACACACACACAAACACCCATATCCTTATACACACATCACACACACACACACACACATGTAAATACACACAAATACACACACATACACTTATCCACACACACACACACACACACACACAAATACATCCACTCATAAACACAGACACATACACTTATACACACACCGATCTCACACACACACAAAAACAATCATACACACATACACTTATCCACACAGACACACACAAACACATAAAGATGTACACTTATTCTGACATACACACACCCTCACAGACACACACACTAAAACACAGTGTGTAGGTATGTTCACAACACATATTATGTAATCACAAATAGACCACACCTGCATGCCTTGCACACACACACACACACACACACACACACTCACACTCACACTCACACACACTCACACACACACACACACACACACACCAACGCAGACTCTCCCACACAGGCACCTAAACACTAAAACACAGAGAATTGGACATTAAAAATAGACACGGCACACATTAATGACAAACCTATTTTTGGTCCCCTCTTGCTCTATTTGTACTCACTCTCTCAATTTTCTCTCTTCCCCCCCTCTCTCTCTCTATCTCTCTCCACCCCATCCATCTCTCTCTCTCTCTCTCTCTCTCTCTCTCTCTCTCTCTCTCTCAGATGGTGGATCAGGGTCCGGA
>NC_140281.1:7142672-7242672 GCF_964030765.1 Micromesistius poutassou
TGTGTGTGTGTGTGTGTGTGTGTGTGTGTGTGTGTGTGTGTGTGTGTGTGTGTGTGTGTGTGTGAGCAATCACATTCCCTAACCGCTACCTCCTCATTAACTACATGATTGCAGACAAAATTATTGATAAGATCAGGTGTACTTTATTAATCCCAGGTGAAGAATGAGGGGAAATTATTGATATTAATTTATAATAAGACCCTGTTGCCAACAAATAATAATCAATCACACCGGTTATGTTTTGGTTGTTGACTCGCTAAACTTTCAGGCTCCTCCAACAAACCAACAAATACAAAAACCCTCCCTATTCATAAGGTATTTACACCCTGCGTATACACACATCTCTCACTGTGGACTCATGGTTTGTGCAGCTGTGATGCAGGTTACGGAGGGAGCCAGTGCGACCAGCTCCTAGATTTCAACATCCTCTACGTGGTCCCCAGTGGACAGAAGCTGCATTACGTCCTTATCGCCGCCATCATCGGAGCCGTCCAGATAGCGGTCATCGTAGCCGTTGTAATGTGCTTCACCAGGTACCCGCTGCTGGTTCACTCACTGCTAGCACAAGTACTCCAGTAGCTAATATTTAGCTATAATGTTAGCATAGTCATAGCATTAAGTGCTATTACTTTTAAATAATATTTATGCTTGTACTTTTCTTTATATCTGTTATTACAATGATGATTCATTAATATAACACATGGATACTGAGATTGAGAATGCAAGTGAAATATAATGGCATATTTATTAACGTAATCAAAGTTTTAACAGTGTGTAAGAGTAATAGAGTATGTAAAATAAAACAATCAACAGGACATATTTAAGAACGTTTGGACTAGTGTTCTGGGGCAGAAGAAGGCCTATATAATAAGAGTGTAATTCCTGTGGTTTCCTCTAGGAGGTGCAACAAAACCAAGCGTGGCCGGAGACAGAAGCAGCACCTGGGCCACTTCCCCTCGGGTACCTCCTCCAGGATGATGTAGCCGCTCTTTTTTAAAACCTTCCTCTTTTCTGACAAATCTTTCGTACCACATGGACAGAATTGCATTTGTATTACTTACCCATTTTGTGCCTCTTTGGTTTGTTTTCATTTAGCTTTTTCTTAAGACAAACCTGTGGCTTTTTCTCAAGTTTGGAAGGGGCCTTATTTTTGTTATTTTCTTGTCTTTTTTATATTTCTTTTATTTCTTTGCCTGGATGTTTCCAGATGGCCGTTCTCACTTTTATGAAGGTACTTTTTTCAAGTGGACTAAAAAGGGAAGCGTTTTGTTTCTATAGCCGTGTTTTCCTCCATCCTGTGTGCCACACAGTGACCTCAGCAGCTGATAAGAACACAAAGTTGGTCTATCAAAACAACAACTCTCAATATGGTCGGTTTTCTCATTTCCTGTTCGATCCCAGCCTACGCTTCCTGTTTGTGTTGTCCCGGGCTTGTTGTCGGGGCAACTCTGTGCTCCTCTCTGTGTGAGCGGGGCCACCAAAGGACATTTTGGATCCAAACCAGCGTTGGCCCCAAGAACGTCCAACAGCCTCGTGAATATGAGTGTATGTGTATGTGAGTATTCTTTGCTCCACAAAATTCAGTCACTCGAGTAGATGAAGTACGACCACTTACTCCGAGAGATGCCTACTGCTCTTCCGTTGTCATGGTAACAAACCGCCTAAAACGTGTTGGTATTCCAACTTTATCTGTAGATCAACTTTATCTTTTCTATACAAACAATTTGGTCGATGATGCATTCCAACCTCAATTGAAAAAGAAGTGTGGCTCTCTTTGTCTGATTAAGCTGGCTAGTAATCGTTTGTTTTTCTATGCATATCTATGTACACCCCTCTGGAAAAAGAACAACTCTCCAATTCCAGTTACAAAGGGTTGGTTGCCATTGTATTAAAGCCATAGTTTACCTGAAGAGGACCCTGACTGCAATTATGAAGCTTTGCTGCTGATAATACGAAACGTTCCCCATCATGCCCAAAGTCACAGAAGACTTGCTTCAGAAGTTGGTTGCTAGGAAAACAGATATTTTCCAAGGGTGGAAAGTTCCAGGAAAATGTTTTTCTTTAGTTTGTTTCAGTTTTTTTGTACACTCCTGAAAACCAAAATGCTGTTTTTACTACGACTATTAAGGTACAAAATGACATGTATAGGTTGTTGTTATTTTAATTTACGTAATTTTAAATAATGCCATTCCGGAAATGGGATTCAAATGTGTTTTTTGACAAGCTGATAATTTAAATGACTGTTCTTTTAGTTTATTTTTGATATAATTTCTAATGGCGATACGAAGTATCTATGTTGTTGTCATACTGTGGTTAACGGATTAGCTTCTATGCGGATTGGATTCTCATAAAGCATCTTAGCACTAATGCCTAGCCCTCATCTTTTAGTTTGGTTTGTAAATTATAAAGACCAACAGAAATGGTTCAGTGATAGTTAGATGTATCCACAAGGAGTTGATGTGTATCAATTTCATCTAAATGTACCAACTAAGATTGTGGCAGGTTCTCCTTATAGAATCATGCTATGCTAGCTAATTATTTAACACCACTCAATTCTACAGTTAGTTTGGGAAACAAGTGGTTATTGGTAGGCCTACCGCTTAAACGTAACACCTAGTTGAACTTTTCCCCCCTAGAATCCCGCTAATCAGCTAAACATTTATTGACTATTTTAACAAAAATCTGAATACTGAATGGATCCTTCTAGAAGCTGCTATATGCCGGTGGTGATTTGTAAACCTGCTGATAGATGGGGTTGTTGTTCTTGGTGGTGTGATGCTGCAAAGGAAATCCTGTTCCTCATTTTACTGTAGATCTTGGGTATTGCATGAGCCAGTGAAGTCTTTGGTTAGAGATTAGTGATGTAGTTGAGCTAGAATTAAATTATGTGTTCCAATAAAGTGTGTCATTTGGTGCATTTCATTATGAGCATATGTTTTCATATTTATTTGAACATTGTGTATATTTAGGCCAATTTATATTTGCTTAAATAAGCAAGGTTCATCAGCCTTCATATAAACGTTACTAATACTACTAATAATATTATTCAATAATAAAGACAAACAGAAGAAAAAGTCCTGTTTTCCTCAGCCCCTCATCAAAAGATAATCATATCTCTGAAAAAAAATAAGAAATTCTTGCTCCTTTGAAGTTGTCCGAAAAACATGAACATCAAGCAGAACTAAGTGCTATTGCAGTATGTTATTCTTCCCTGCCCTTCAGCAGAAATCGACTGGACTATTCCCGACTATGCGTAACCTTATGTGCGCTTTGTGGTAACCTCACTGTTGGTTTGGTTAGCCCCCAACATCTGGGGAGCTCCCACTGCAGTGACTTCAGAGAAAGAAAATGTATATCAAATAACTTCTTTGTAGATATTGAAGCTTTGAAGCTTTTGATATCAAAAAGTTTGTTTTAGTTTTTGAATAAACTCAATAAAATACCAGCTTATCTGATAAATTGCTCCGCATCCCAGTGAAGAAGAGATGGAAAACAAACGCACCCCAGGAGATCTGGGGTTGCTCTACCGGGTATAGGTGTGGTTATGAGGGTAAATATAGAAACGACGACAGCATAATTATAGACAGCAGCTGGTGGAACGGGTTTAGAAGGCTGGGCAGTCCCCTGCTGTATTTGATCATGTAACCCCCTTTGCACTTACACACACATGGGTGCACACACACGCATGCATTTGCAAACAAATACATGCATGTGCACAGTTACACACACACACACACACACACACATAAACCCCTCTTTCTCTGTTACTTTTTTTGTGTCTCTGTGTATTTGTTTTCTGTCTGTGGCCTTGGATAAATCCATCACGACTATCTTCTCTTTATCAATCAAATCCATCAAACCCCATGCTCTCTCATTCTCTCTCTCTCTCTCTCTCTCTCTCCTCTCTCTCTCTCTCTCTGTCTCTCTCTCTCTCTCTCTCTCTGCACAAGTACATGTACACCATGCAGACTATAGATTAATGTCTATATTACTCACAGTGCCATTGCCCTAATCATCGCCCAAATGCATGCACATGCACACATACAATATGAAGTTCATATCACCGTTCAAAAGTTTGGGGTCACTTGGAAATGTCCTTTTTTTTTTTTTAAAGAAAAGCACTGTTTTTTCAATGAAGAGAACATTTAATTAATCAGAAATACAGTCTATACATTGTTCATGTGGTAAATTACTATTTTAGCTGGAAACGACAGATTTTTTATGGAATATCTACATATGTGTACAGAGGCCCATTTCCAACAACCATTACTGTCACAACAAACAAAAGACAACACTGTGTTCAAATGCTTCATTGTTTAGCTAATCGTGTTAAAAGGCTAATTGATGATTAGAAAACCCTTGTGCAATTATGTTAGCACAGCTAAAAAATGTTGACTAAAAGTGTGAGTTTTCATAGGAAACATGAAATTGTCTGGGTGACCCCAAACTTTTGAACGGTAGTGTATATATATATATATATGTGTGTGTGTGTGTGTGTGTATATGTCTGTGTGTGTTTGTGTGTGTGTAATCCAACGCTGCATCTAGGTCCAGAGTCTTAACACCAGACTAACAGGGCGGCCCATCAGCACCACAGTCATTCCTGTCCTGCATCTGTCACCCCGACACAACCAGACTGGGAGTGCCTGGCTCATACTGGGAATTCTCACAGGATCTCACTAGGAATAGTGGGGAGAGAAAGGTGCAGTAGTGCTGTACAGCCTTGTATACAGTACAGTGCAGTACCAGGGAAAGTTAGTCAAATGTAACTCATTATTTAATGCAACCGTAATGAGAGATAAGTTATTTTTGAGGGGCTTGTGTGCCTTAATGGACAGGGCAAACATTCCAAAAGTGGGATGAAAGAGAGGGCATGACATGTAGCATATAGAACCATAGGTCGGATTCGAAACATCACGACAACATGAATACCTACATGGTTAGCACTAGCATGTTGAGCCACCAAGACACCCAGTGATAATTAATTTGAATGAAAGTGTGTGTCGAGCCTGACCAGTGGATTTGACGATAACATTTCCGAGTAGAACCATGATTTGAACCCTGGTTGTTGTGTGCTGGGTCATGACACCCAGTACAGTGGCCTCAGGGCCCTTAACCTTGGCACGCAAGCAGCAAGTCAGTGGAGTGCAGGAGAGACGAGTGATGGGAGAGTGAGAGTAGAGGACTGATGGAGGGATGGATGAGGAGTGAGTGAAGAGCGAAGAGAATGGGGGGGCTTTCCGGTCTTCTCCCAAACAGGAACAGAATTCATTTGACCCTCTATTTATTTTTAGCTTCAAGTGCCAGAGATCCCGTTTCAGGCTTTATCCCGCCTCACTCTCTTTCTCTCACTCCCTAGCTCATACTCCATCGTTAGTTTTTTTTCATCTTTCAAGTCGCTCAGTTTGTGGACTATCGTTACCCCTGAGTTGCCATGGACACATTTCTACAAAAATGTTGGACGTTTGGATTTTTTTAAGTTGTCTTTGAACAATAAGATAAGTTATTGATCGTCAGTTATAGTCATAAGCACAGACCAACATATCATCAATAAGCTATAACTGTCAACTGGGTGATGAAACTCAACACTCAACTCAACGAAAGACACTGTTGAACACTTGTGAAACACAGTCACCAGGTAGCTAGGTGGACAAACATGGGACTGGGCATCTGGGTCATCAGGGGGGAACAGACAGACTCTCCTCACAAACTCAAACTTTATCAAGTGATCCTTGAATGACACAATACCCAAATCGAACCCACTCTAACTCTGTGTCTATCTCTCACCATATCCCATTCTTCTTCTTCATCTTCCTCTTACTCTCTCTCTATTCCAGTTCTCTCCACCCCCCCCCCCCTCCCCAGCCCTATTAGGTGGTTGGGGTCTGCACTGAGCAGTGTCAGGTTGAAGCAAAAGTTTCAGAGGGTCGATCCTGTCTCCCTCTCCCTCTCTCTGTCTCTATCTGCCTCCCTGAGGAGTCGGCTCCTCTGGTCTCTCCTGTGGATCTCCTCCCAGCTCCTCTTCTCTGGGCCTCCCTGATGTCTTAGCCTTCCACCTGCTCCCCCTTCATCATCAGACCTCCTCCTTCATCCCACCCTTTGGCGTGGGTTTCTCCTCTGAGACCAGAACCTTCTCCAGAATCTTCTCCTCCTCTCCTCTCCTCTCCGTCCAGAACATTGGCTAGTCTTGTCCCTTTCCTTCCCCGACCCCCTGCCCTGAGACCAAGCCTCTCTAGCCTCTAGCGAGACTCACCCGACCCGGGCCGAACCGACCCGACCCCGACCAGACCAGGACGATGACGGAGAAGCTGGGCAGCGCGGAGGACGCGAGCGGCATCATGGCGCTGCTGGAGCGCGTGGCGGGCATCATGGACAACGTCAACGCCACGCAGCAGCGCATGGAGGAGCGCCAGCTGGAGCTGGAGACCACCGTGAAGAGCATCCAGGCGGACGTGGTCAAGCTGACGGGCGAGCACGCCGCCACCAGCGGCACCGTGGACCGGCTGCTGGAGAAGACCCGCAAGGTCAGCTGCCACATCAAGGATGTACGCGTTCGTGTGGAGAACCAGAACCTGCGCGTCAAGAAGGTGGAGGCCACCCAGGCCGACCTCCTGGCCAAGAACAAGTTCAGAGTGGTCATCTACCAGGTCAGAGCCGTTTATCTGTCTGCGTGTCTGTGTGTCTGTGTGTCTGCCTATCTATCTTTATTATAATTCAAAGAGGAATGTTTGACCGTTGTGTCCATGATCTGTCCTTCTTGGCTTGATGCAAAAGGGACCTGGTTTAGTGTTTAGTTTGAGCTAGTAGATTGAGCTTTTTTGCTGCAAAACATTTGAAATATTGTTGAGCAATGAGGGAGATGCCGGCTGGTATTGTGAGCTTGGTTAATTTTAGCTTCCCGTCCAACTGGTAGTGAAACGCTATAGGGGTCTCCAACTCCTACCAACATCCTAGTTCCAACGTTAAACAAGTTAGGAGAGGGATTCCTCTTCTGAGAGAATTGGCCATGGTGGACTTGCAGTCGAGTGTAGTCATTTCTGAGTTAAAAGAGTTATTTAACACAGATTTGATTTACCTGAGCAGAACTATCTAAATATTAATTTGCTTCAGGCTAGTGCTGAAATAGCTACGGGGCCTCTTGAGGTTTGCAGACTGAACACCCCCCCCCCCCCCCCCACACACACACACACACACACACACACACGCACACACACGCACACACACACACACACACACACACGCACACACACGCACACACACGCACACACACACACACACACACACACACACACACACACACACACACACACACACACACACACACACACACGCACACACACACGTGGTGGCTTCATTTTACCTTGGCCTTCGGAAAGCAGCTGCTTGCATATGTTGGTGACCTGGTTATTTTAGCCCTGGCACTACCCAGGAGGGACGTCAGACCCTCTGAAAGGCCAGCCCACAGATCTAGAGCACATAGAACAGACTTGTAACCTCACCACAATTCATTCATTGATCTCAGGGTTCATATACTCAACATGATATCCATGTTTGTTTGATATAGTGATGATAACAACTAGAGTTGTCCTTGACTAGTTAAAGGGGAATTGGTGAAATTTGACATTGATGAGCATTGATTGTAGGTTATTCAATTAAATGTTGTTACATAAGATTTTGGGTAAACCTGATTTTTCTTCAATGCCAAAAGCATGAGCATTCTCAGTTATTGTTTATTAGGAAGTCCACTATGTCCACTACTACACTGTGTAATATGCGTCAAGATTACACTTACACTTAAGATAAACAGTTCACAAGTTGCAATAGTTTAAAGACATAATATAATAATATAATAATAATATCTATCTATATATATTTCTTTCTATTAATAATCATTGCTGAGCAGCTAGTCAGTTTTAAATATAATATATACCACATTTATCCGTGCAAGTGACATTGCCAGCTGACACACCGGGTTATTCTGAGTGTGTGCATCTGAATCTCCAGCATCTCCTAATATAGTTTCCTAGTCTCTTGCACTTCAACTCATTTTCTCTTGTGTCTCATGCTTGTTAATTAAGTAACACAAGGCATGAGTCTAATTACGACACGTCAATAGGGGTTGAAGCTGTGCAGCCAATTTCGCCCATGGATAAGGGAATACCAAAGGTTATGTCACTGGTGGCAATACGTTGTCATGGGGATGTTATGATGTCAAGAAGATGCTATGATGTCACAACCGTTGCCCCTTGTTTTTATGGCAGCCATTGCTGGAAATTGTAATCGATTACATGACTACAAGATGTATTAGATGAAGATCTGCGGAATCTGTAGAAACAGGTGTGCAATGCAACGTTTGCTCTCTTGCATTCTGGTATACGTGATAGGTGGACACCATGACGTTTCATAGGCCACCCACAATAGTATTGTCTTGGTTTCAGTATAGGATAAGAGAGCTGGATATTCATATTCATATGCCCCTTCATATGCCTCAGATGATTGGCCTACTAAATCAAACAACTAAACAAATAAATAGGGAAATTCATCATCAATAAGAACCTGAACCTCGATGTGGACACACATCAATTCAGGGGTGTCTGGTCTGTACTAGCTACTACAAAGTTGTCTCTATCACCTGACTGGATTGGAGTCCCACTTTCTTGTCCCAAAGTCTGGCTTTAACTAATATTACATTAGTTATTCATAATAACTACGTGTCAACATGAT
This sequence comes from Micromesistius poutassou, assembly GCF_964030765.1. Classification (NCBI taxonomy): domain Eukaryota; kingdom Metazoa; phylum Chordata; class Actinopteri; order Gadiformes; family Gadidae; genus Micromesistius; species Micromesistius poutassou. Next base: position 7,151,396 of record NC_140281.1, read on the forward strand.
TTCTTACCGTAACGATCCAGTAGGCATAATGTGTATTTCTATGTAGCTGAATCTACTAGTGTATATATTAGTATTATTAAATGACAATCTCTGTGTGTCTATATTATTTATTCTGAGATTGCTGTAAACAGCTACGTTTATATGTATACGTCACTCACGTGTAGGCAACTTAAATGTGAGGTCAAAATGCAAAGTGCATAGGCACAACCAGCTGTGACAGAAAAGCAATTTCTCATAGTAACTTGTCGGTAGGCATAATGGATTGTCTCCCCATAGCATGTTCAATGCCTCTGGTGTGTGTAGCTATGTTATGACTGCAAAGCATACAGTCAAAGTTTTGGACATATCGATGTTAGTATCAGGTGTAGAATATAGTGCCTAGGATGTACGTAATCATATATCCTGGTATGTTTCGTAGTCATTGCTCATGCTAGCTAGCTTGCAAGGCATGCTTCTCAAAGTGTTGAGACACATTGAATTAGTTAATACATAGAGTGACTATATATTCACCTTAATCATTAATTTTCAAGGGTTTATTTGAGAACATAGAATAATTGTTTTGGTATGCTACATATGGCTCAAAATAGAAGTGCTGGATGGAAACCAGTTAATCTTTAAGGTACATGCTGCCATCATCTGCGTAACCTGAACTCAAAATCTGGTTGCCCTCTATTATTAGAATCTTTGAGTCGGTGGCCCGCCTATTCTTTCCATTTCTGTTTTCTACCTCTGGAATCGTGGAAACCAAATGTTCATGTTATAATTCCCCAATAAAATAATTTAACATTCAACCAATCTGGAGTAGGCCTATCTGTTTAAGCTGCTAATAGTTAGCAATTATTATTATTTTTTAAGTATAAGCTAATTTCCTCAATCTCATATTGACTGAAGCAATTGTAGCCTGATTACCTGTATTTCATCTAGACAATGCTACTGCAAGCCCTGTATTTATTAGATAGAGCTGTGTCAGGGATTTTCTAGCTTGCTGGTGATATGTTTAGCTGTACATAGTAGGCCCACCGTGGCCTTGCACTGAGTATTAGAAACAGATGGTGCAGTGTATTTATAGAAGGAGAATTAAGAGCTGCAATTCTACTTCCAGTTAGCACCCTTAAATCACTGAAACCATGGATATATATATTATTTAAGATAGCTACAAAATAACCATTTTGACAAAAGAGAATGAGTTCAAACTAGTTCTTTATTTAACATAGAACTAGCTGCTCCAGAGGCATATTACATATAATCGTAAATGACTATCATGATAACCATCAACAATCTGATGGGACAAGTCACTTCCTTTGAGCATCAAAGGTCATATCTGCAAGCTTACACACAGAAAAATTAAACAGTAATTAGCCACACCTTCCATCAAGCCACTTAAACAATTCAAGGATGGCAAATGTTTTAAAAGGACCAGGGCAGTGAATACAGCATGGACTCTGCTGCAGGTAGACCAGGAGGATGAGACAAAGAGGCTTCTGAGAAGAGTGTTGCGAAACAACACCTGCCGTTTAACCATGCTATTGTCCTACTCACATGTTATTACCTGTCAATTAACATGAAGTAGACTGCACCGGAAGTGAAGTCGCTTAATTAACTTAGAATATGGTTGCAATCAATTATTAACTAATTGGATGGAAAGGGCATCAACTGCGGGATTTGCAAACAGTTACCTATTGACAGACCAACCTTTTGAAGAGGTTGTTCTCTGTGGACACATACAATTGCACTTGCCACTACAGGGTAAGGGTTAGAAATAAATTGGCCAATATACCAATTATAAATATAAATTGTAAATATACCATAATCCACACCAATCCTACATGTTCCACAATGAATGGAACCTGTTGGCAAGGGTTTTGTTCTCTAGCATTGCCTGGGAAATCATAATATAAAGCAACAATTGCTTTAGTGTTTTTTAAACATGCAAGCATGCATCAGTCAGCATGGCTCCTTAGTACCTCCAGTCATGACATCAATCAGAAAGAAAGTCTTCATAAGGGTAGTTGTTACAATATCTCCCACACTTCTTGTGTGGCCTTGAAAAGATAATCCTGATTCTTACAAGCACATCCACTGGTAGTAACTTGTAACTAGGGCAAATCGTAATGATCATATTATCTGTAACTGAATCACATGGTTTTGGATTACATTCTGGATGTGGCAGTTGGAAACAATTGAAAACATTCCAGGCTGCAGTGGCTCTTGGCCACCAAAAGCTTTCTGAGATGTCATGGCGACAAGATAGTTGTTGCATCTGATTTGAGCATGTGAGAGGAATCAGCAGAGGACTATAGTCTCACAGTGGTCTTTAGTTTGTATGCCTGTTCCAAAATCCTTTGGTTATGGACATTCAGGATAATGGCTTTGCTTGTACACCACACATGACATTTCCCAATGAATGGATGATTGACATTGATCAGCCATCAGTAGTCAAAGACATATCCTAAGGGTCTTTGCGCAGTGTCTCCAGAATATTAGGAAAACAAAAATATATGGTACGGTTCCTATCAGTTGCTCTCATGGCTGTGTAGAATTCACAGGTTCTGATGTTGCTTATGAAGGATCACATATCGCCTCAGTATCTACGTAATGTTTCAACATTACATACATACACCTACTGGCACTTTTAAATCCACCCTATCTCTCCCACAGTACCTCATGTTGCTTTGTTTTCTTTGGGCTTTTTTTCCCCTCCAGGGTGACCAGGAAGTGAAGTCCGTCGCCCCTGGCAACGAGCCCTCTGAAGCCAGCGGCGGCAGAGCCAGCTCAAGGGCCGAGGTGGAACCTGACAAATTCGAGCTCCCGCCGGAGTCAGACGAGGAGTACATGGTGGTGGAGGAGGCAGACTCCGCCTCCATCACCCGCGCCAAGAAGACAGGCCTGACCCGCATCGAGAGCTTCAAGGCCACCTTCTCCAAGGAGAACATGAGCAAGACCCGCGAGAACCTGGGCACCAAAGTCAACAAGCTGGGCGAGCGCATTGTGACGGTGGAGCGGCGCGAGAAGATCCGCCAGTCCGGGGAGCGGCTGAAGCAGTCTGGAGAGAGGTTCAAGGAGTCCATGGCCAACGTCCCCGCCAAGCTCAACCTTAAGAAGGAGCGGACAGTAGCTGAGGGCCAGGAGGGAGCGGAGGGAGGTGTCGACGGAGCCGTGCCCGTTCCTCCGCCCAAGGGCCGCAAGGGCAGCCCAGACAAGGAGGCCGCGGACGGGGCCAAAGCAGAGGCGTCCGAGGTCCCCATGTACGACATGAAGCAGCTGGCGTAAAGCTCAACGGCCGGTGCAACAACTGGGCGTTGTGTTTCCCTTGGACTATTGTGACGACAAAAGAGAGGATGAAAGTATGTGGTTTATGGTCGACTCTCCCTGGCCAAGCTTCAGAAATGATAATATTAAATTATCTATTTTTCTGTTCATTTCAAAGAAGCCTCTAGTTAGAAAGGAAGTGACATTGGGCCGGTTCAGACATCCGACTGGCAGCAACGGCAAGAATGGACACCCACTGAAGAAATAGGTCTACCATAAGGCGTTATTATTCTTTCGGACATAGTTCTAGTCTCTGTTCTGATATGTGTCTACAGTTGACATTATGGTTAATTTATTATTACTAAATATTTGTTAAATTTTTCGTTTACAAACTGCTAATTAAACAAATACCATAACAACAGAGAGAACGAGAGAAAGAAGCATCTGGACTTTGTCAAAGGTTTCAGTTGCTATTTGTTGTGTATGTTTGAACAATGACGAAATGTGGAGAGCTTTAAACAGTTCTAATGAAGTGTGGGTAAGTTATGATGGTATATGATGGGAATGTTTATTTTGTCAGGGGGCTGTAAAAGTAAAGTTTTGCACTCACAAAATGTGAAAAGATAGAATGCATTGGTTATTCCAGGTTGCAATTATACATTTCAAAAGCCGTACTATAAGGAATATATAGAGAACTCAATTCAATAGTTTTCTGAAAATTACCAAGATTAAATGTTATGGTAAAAATAATGAATACTAAGAATAAAGACTAAGAACATATTACATATGTAATGTGAAGTATCTCGACACTCTTAATATTGTTTTGCTGTATAAACAGCTCATAAAAATAGATGTCTAGAACTATATTGTTTATTAGAATGTTTTGAGTGATTATTTAGAGTTTGCATGAATGCATTTAAAAATACACAATAGTGAATATTAGGTTTAGGGTGTTTTCGGTCAGATTGAGAATGACAAATGATGACGATTATTATTTCTTAACCTTTTACCCAATGTTGTTTTTATGGCATGACACTGACTACATGGTACTCATTGAGGAACTCAGCAAGTTCTATATATATTTTGATTTTATTGCTTTTCAAAACCAAACCTATTGTATAAATGTCACTTCACTTCATCTTCAAATGTAAATGTAAATGTATCAAACTAAAAATAATTCTGATCTATTTTTGATTAAAGTAAGTAAGGAATTGTGATCTTTTCAAAGGCAAAGGCAGAGCTATTCTTACTCTGTCAAACTTGATCAAAGTCCAATGGACACAAGTGAAGTCTTCAAACCTTGATGCTGATAGTAGTAGCCCTCCGTTTCTTTAGGTTTGTATTTATTAATTTATTTAATAGTATATATTTATTAATAGTTGTACAAATGCAGCTTAGGCTTTCCACAGCAGGTAGTTTTTGAAAAATACAATAAACAGGTTAAACTTGGTATTATATGAAGGGTGACTAAAGATCCACCATTACTAGACTATGTGGAGAATTAGGAGTATATATGACGTATAATACTATAATATGTATTATCGTTTCCATGCAAGAAATTTTTAGTCTTGACCAAATTATGAAAGCTTGAAAAAGTAAAATCGATTAAAGCCCTTAAGTAAAATAGAGGTATATTATTGTTTTCAGGCTTCACAAAGGTTCAAATCAGACCTGAATTTTAATCTTTGTTAGTATTAGCATATAACAGATGTATATTTCAAAATCAGTTCAACACTTTCAGTTATAAATTATTCAATTAAATTAAATTATCAATTAATTATTATCGACACATACAAGCAATGTGTTGCGGTGCTACAGAGAATAAATACGATACGCACAAAATACATCCACACTGCTAAAATAAACGGCGGCAACACGGTAGCTCCTACGTTCGCCCCGTGGACGGCGCTGGCGGGCGTCCCCGGCGGCGTCACTTGCAGTCACAGAGCAGCGCGGTGCCCCGCAGTGTCCAGTGGTCTGGCAGCTGGCTGGAGCGCAGCGCCAGCGCGAAGATGTAGGTGAGGTCGGTGCGTCGGGGCTTCTTGTACACGGGACACGAGTACAGGTTCACGGAGGATGGCGCCGCCGGCCGCTTGCTGTCGGCCGTGCTCACCGCGTACACGTGCACCACGGGCAGCGGCGTGAAGAGGACCTGGGATGAGGTCAAAGGTCAGGGGGTTAGGGGGTCCGTCGAAGCATGCTGTGAGTGAATGATGGGGTGTGCATGTACACTACCGTTCAAAAGTTTGCGGTCACTTGAAATGTCATTATTTTTTTAAAGAAAATGAAGATAATGAAGATAACATTCAATTATTCAGAAATACAGTCTAGACATTATTAATGTGGTAATGACTGTTCTAGTTTGAAACGGCATATCTTTAATGGGATATCTACATGGGTGTATGGAGGCCCATTTCCAATTTCCAATTGCTAATTGATGATTACTAGAAAACCCTTATGCAAGCACAGCTGAAAACTGTTGAATAAAAGTGTGAGTTTTCATGGAAAACATGAAATTGTCTGGGGGACCCCAAACTTTTGAACAGTGGTTTGAGTTGAAAGGTTCTCGGTTCGAAGCCCAATATCCACAGTTTACCTGTAGACGTCCTTGAGTGAGATGCCTAACACTGACCTGGTCATTAATGAAGGAATTGTCAGACAGGTGTTGGCCTGTAAATGAACACACACACACACAAACAGAAACACACAAACCTTTTGCGGTGACTCAGTGAGCTTGATGTTGCGTTTGTCCCAGCCGGCTCCGTCCAGGAAGAGGCCGTAGATGTAGACTCCGCCCACATCCTCCGGGGGAGGGGACGACACATCCTCCCTCATCATCCGGGTGACGTCGTTGCCGAGGGCGACTGTATCCAAGGCCCAGCCCTTGGAGAGGTTGGCCCGGGTTGTCTCCTGACGCATGGCTGTCAAGAAACCCTGGACAGACACAGACACAGACACAGACACACACACACACACACACACAAACACCCACAGACATTCACAAACACGTCCACTCAAAGAAACAAACACAGACAATCACAAACATGTACACACACACACACACACACACACACACACAAATGCAGACACACACAAACACAAACACACACACATACAAACACACACAAAATAATTTTTAGTTAAGGTTGACCCTTATGATTTGATAAAACATTTGAGATCCTGGATACACATTGTTGCATCCCTGCACAACAGTTGTGACACCCTTAACAGTCCCATTTCAAGCAGTAGCTCTTGAGACAGCGCAGCTGGATGAGGCCCCCACGGGCCCACCCACCTGAGGGTTAAAGAAGCCGGTCAGCCAGAACTGGTGTGGCCGTCCATTGCTCATCCAGCCGCTGAACTGCTGGTTGCGGTCCAGCAGCTCTGTGAACCAGAAGCCCAGCGTGACCGAGTCCCAGCTGAGCTTCAGCCACAGGGCCGGGATGCGGGCGTCGTACAGGCAGTCCAGGGCGTCCCGCAGGGCCTCCGACATGATGATGGTGCCTGAGCAGTGAGAGGTGGACCAGGTTAAACAAACAATGCATGGAGGTCCAGTATGCTGAAGAGAGAATGCTCACCGTCTATCGCCAGTTTGAGGTCAGTGAGCGTGCTCCGCACAATGCTTATGATTCGCTGCATGCGACCAACTTCCTGGCGCAGAAAGATGTTCATTGGCTGAAGCAAACCCATCTTTTGGAGCTGGGCTTTGACCTATCGACCCAACATCGGACTCAGCGTTAATATGCTATTAATACGACGACTAGATACATGTTTTTCACCAGATTAAAGGCTGTAAAACATTTAAGGCAACTTAATTGCTCGCCTCATGTGGCACATAATCAGGTGGTAGCTTCTCCAGCATTTCAGCGGCTAGCCTCTGAACTGTGGCCTCCCTGGTTTCTCCAGACCCGCCCCCACTGTCCTTTGGTTGGATGTTGATGATAGTGCTGAGTGTCTGATTTGCCAGATTTGTCTGGTAGGTGATGTCGGCATTGGAATGAAGCCCAAACACCTTGGAAATGACAGATGAGAGAAGAGGTTTTCAGTAGTAGGTTGTGTTGTTTCTTTGTATTTCAAACAGTCTCATGATAAACTCCTACCATATTCCACAATACACTGCTTAAAAAAACATACATATTATCATCAACCATTTTAAACTTTCTTCAGATGAATAGACCTGATCAAATCCTCTCTCTCTTCTGACAATCAAATATTATGAGTGTCAGTAAAGATAGGGACTTAAGGTCTCTCTCGTCAGTGTATACAATCATGATGCCGTTGACTCCACCCAGTCTGTGGCTGAAAGCCACTGGAATGAAGCCAGAGCCAGAGGGGTGATAGACGCTGACCTCGGGTGTGTCCACTAGGGGCAGGGTCTCTATGTGCTGCTGGAAGTCCTGCACCGTCTTGGCCGAGCCAGGGATGCTATAGCCCTTGTAGAAGCAGAACTTGTCGGAGAAGGTGGTCTCACTGAACCACACGCGGGTGAAGGTGTTGAGCAGGTGTTTGTCCAGGTCATCCGTTACCCTGCCGCCATACTGGACCTCCCCTAGAAGACCCGTCATATTCAGGGTTAGTTGAGGGATTCAGGGATTCTCAGCTGGTCGGTAGTGAGGGCATCTCGAGTGTGTCAGATAGCACACGCTAAACTTTCATCTTTAGAAAGAAGCCAATGGAGTAACCAATGTTTCAACGTAAAGCCCCAATTGAAGAAGCTTGTGTTTGCTTTGCTTTGTTTTTAACAGCACATGAAGCCATTGTTGATTAATGCAATTTTGGCAACTAAATATTGTAATTATTTTGGGGTTGTGCCTCAATGACTAATGACGGACGTGATTAGTAGACAATAAGTTAACTGTTGATTTAATGTTAGATAATGATTATTACTGCATTAACTAATGTTATTTACTGTGATGGTTAATTAATATATCCTTAAGTTCAGTCCCTTATGTTAAAGTGTTACCAATGGGATTACCGTATTGATATATTGATAAATATTGAATATATTGCTTATTTCTCTGTACTAAATATCCGGGCCCTGGCTCATGGTATCTCCATGAGTGAGTCACAGCAGGCAAACCTTTAGGTTAGGTCAGACTCCAAACCATAACCACTACCCTGGTTGGATCGAGGCTCACCCAACATGTAGCGTATGCAGGCCCAGTTGACGCCTCTCTTTGGGTCCAGGTCATCCAGGTGGTTCTGGACAAACTGCATGCTGGAGTAGAAGTCTGCCTGGTTGAACTCATAGGGGATGTTCCAACCGAGAGGACCAAACTTACGACGCTCCTACAACGGGGGGGGGGGGGGGGGGGGGGGGGGGAAGAGAGAGAGAGAGCGAGAGCGCGAGCGATTGCGAGTCACACACAGATACAATAGGGCTTTTAAATCCAAATGCATCATGGCATTTTTTGTTGTTGCAGATACTCCGCCATTTCGTTGCACAATTTAATTTTAATTACAATTTAATTAGACAATTAACTACTAATGACCAAAGCACCACTACTACCAATACAATTCCTAGGCTCCTATACTTGAAAAATGGAGGTGATCAATGCGATCTAACGTCATGATGTATAATCCCTATACAATGCCTCTGCAATACAACAATGCCTCTGCATCTTGGGTGTGCTTGTGTGAGCCCACTAGAGCCCTCAGGTCATCATGGACTGGCCCCACTGTCTCACATTTCTAACTAAGCATGATGAGGCAGCTTTTAGTTTGTTTGCACCAGAGATCTGTTTTTATCTTCTTTAATCTATTAATGATCATCCTTTTCATGTTTTTACAAGCAATTTCTTCTCACGGTTTGAATGGCGTGGTATTAATATGGTCCTCATTTATATAGCTCTTTTATCCAAAGCACTTTACAGTGTTGACTGACATTCACCCATTAATGCACACATTCACACACCAACGGCGGAGTAAACCACGCAGGGAGACAGCCAGCTTGTCAGGAGCAATTAGGGTGAGGCGTCTTGCTCAGGGACACCACGACACTCAGCTAGGAAGAGCCGGGGATCGAACCAGCAACCTTGCGGTTACCAGCCAACCCGCTCTACCTCCTGAGCTAATGCCGCCCCTAGGGTGCTATATGAATAAACTTGCGACATGAGTTCTGAATTCAACCCATCTCTAGCAGCATTGCCGGCAGATAGCAGATAGCTGTATAGACAGGCAGAGAGAAAGACAGACAAACAGACAGACAGACAGAGAGACGGACAGGCAGACATACAGACAGACAGACAGACAGGAACCTGGACGGTGGTGTGCAAGAAGGCTACAGAGTACAGCAGATAGCTGTATTCATACTTTGCGGTCACGTGACTACCTTGGATACCTGGAGGGCAACAAAAGCTGGCAAAATGGCGACGAACAACGGCCAACCAGGGGAATTGCAGCCTTGCAGATTTCCGATACTTAAATCAATCAACTATTTAGACCATTTGTCACAAAATGTTAAAATTAGATACGAAGAGAAGATAAACATACTCGGAACTTGTGATCCATACACAGCACCCGCTGATGTAGGTTATTCATTGCTTTGAAGCTGGCAAAGACGCTACCGGACTTTGGAGATATTTACATTTATCTCATAGAGAATCCGTCACCTTATACCGCACAACTAACAATTAAGGACCCCCTCGAAAATGAGATGATACATCTCAAGGGGATATCCTTGAAATAAAGAATAAAGAACAACAATTGAAAGCCTACGGATGGGTTAACAACGCTGTCGTATGGGAGGTGAAAAACAGGAATATCTTCATAATCAAAGCAAAGGTGAATGTTACTATTCCACCATCCACTATGAAATGTCCCCTTTTGTCCGCAATTACATAGCCAATGTGGTCTTATTATAGCCCGATCATTCACTAAAATACACATAGAAAGATTAAAGCATCCAGCATATGATTTCAACAATGTGTGAGGGCAGGGATGATCACACAGTTGCTGTTACAGAATGCTGCGTGATCTAATCTGCACAGTGGAATGAGCGCTGGGCGGAGATGTTCGTGCATTTCAGAAGCAGGGAGATTCCGTACAAAAATAAATGTCTAATTTGTCAGTTTGCCGTGTGTATGCCTGGCACAAATGCTCCCGTTGAACTAATCTTTCCATCACGGCGGTATTTGGACTGAGAGGAACCTAAGGACCGTTCGTGTGGTAAAACTGGCGACGTCCTGATCGGGTTACGCCGCTTTTCCACCCACAGTATCAGCTCGACTCGACTGTCGCTGGAGTTCTTGCCCGCCAGCCAGTGGTTGTGACGTCACGTGCAAAGTATGAATAGAGAGACAGAGAGACAGACAGACAGAGAGACAGACAGGTACCTGGACGGTGGTGTGCAGGAAGGCTACAGCGTACAGCAGAGGTTTCCACTGCGGGAGGTTGGAGACCTCCAGCTGTTCCTGGGTCACGCCCCCATAGGTCCTCTTCAGACCAGCCTTCATCCCTGACCATGCAACACACACACACACACACACACACATGTTATGAAACGTGTGGAAAAAAAACACAAAAGTCCCATATTACATTGTTACAGAACATCATTGAAGCCACATGAAAAGAATGAAGCTATGGGAGAATGAATGAAGAATGAGTGATGAATGAGTGAATGAATGAATGTTTTACCAAGCGGAGGCTCATTGGTGAACTTAATGGCCGACTGGAGGAATGCAATGGGAAACCTTCAACACAACAGAACAGGTGTGGTTAATATGGTCCTCCATGTTGATTGTGTTGTATCAACACCCCCTTGTATACGAGGGATCATGAAATGGATAACTAGTCACAGTAATGATGGAAATAGTGATTTTACTTGGGGTGCACGTCGGTCGTGAGCCACACGCGGAACCCCACGTGTACGCTGTCTTCTGTTATTGCGGTGACGGTGTCCAAGAGTTCGTCCAGGAAGTTCAGACCGAGGTGGCAGTTCTGTAGGAGGAGCCAGCCACCATCTGTCATGCTGTGGGCCAATAGCCGGCGAGCGTGGATCTCCTGGCCCTGGCCCATTGAGATGGACCTGCATGGTGCCCCCTTGAGTTGGGAACAATTTGACAATAAAACTGATATTTTAAAATAAATTAGGAATTACAAAGGAATTAACGAAGAACATGAAAATTAAATAAATAACCCTTCAATACTATTTCTTTATGAATCATTTCAACAACAAAATATGTGTTTTTTTATACCATTTCAAAAATGTTTAGCAAGAAGTTTTTCAACTACTGTGACTATGACTGTCTTAAACATAATCCAATTCTTCATTCTTGACCCTTCCACCCCTTTGCCCTCTACTATCATCCCTGATTTCAGTCGTCCACCAATCCATCCACCGCGGCGCCTCCACCCCACCTTATTCCTGGCCAGCCTCTCGATGTTCTCCGTGGGGTCGGAGCCCATGGAGAGCAGACAGACCATGGGGGTCCTACTGTCGCTCTCGGCCCACATGGAGTCCAGGTCCAGCACCAGACCCTCCGCGTACTGTGGCCCCAGGGACTCAGCGATGTAGCGACGGGCCTGATGTGTGTGACACACACACACACACACACACACACACACACACACACACACACACACACACACACACACACACACACATTCAGAATGCACCCTTCATCTTATCTAATAGTGACCCCTTTTCAAATGATGTTCAAGTGATATACCACCTTTCAGACCACTTTCACCTGTGCTTATGAAATGGCTAATTTGAGATATATTTGGAGTTGCCCAAATGTACATTTACATTTAGGGGATTTTTTTTGGGGACGCTTTTATTCAAAGCGACTAACAACCATTCATTCACACATTCACACACCGACGACAGAGTCAACCATGCAAGGCGACAGCAGCCAGCTCTTCAGGAGCATTCAGGGTGAGGCGTCTTGCTCAGTGACACTTCGACACTCTGGGATCGACGGGGATCGACCTAGCAATCTTCTGGTTACCAGTCAACCCGCTCTACCTCCTGAGCTACATTCGCCCTCAAATGAATATTTTGGAACCATTTGTCCAAAATGGACTGGAATGTAGCGGGCCCCCAGCTGAGCTATGGTTCTGTCTGGACTGGATTGCACCGGGCCCCCAGCTGAGCTATGGTTCTGTCTGGACTGGATTGCACCGGGCCCCCAGCTGAGCTATGGTTCTGTCTGGACTGGATTGCACCGGGCCCCCAGCTGAGCTATGGTTCTGTCTGGACTGGATTGCACTGGGCCCCCACCTGAGCTATGGTTCTGTCTGGACTGGATTGCACTGGGCCCCCACCTGAGCTATGGTTCTGTCCGGACACCAGCTGCGGATCAGAAGGAGTTTCCTGAAGGTGTCGAGCAGTTCCTGGTACCCATCAGGCAACGGGGCGTCCTCTGGTGCTGATTGGTCAAACCAGTTCCTCCAAGCACGCTCATTAAGGTTCACCTGAAACCCCAGAGACACAAAATACACACATATACACACACACACACACACACACAATACAGTATATTAACAAATACATAAAACACACACTTTGACTCAAGATCTGGATCACACAGGCATTTATATGATTAATGCTATAGTACATTTGAAGCCTATTTAGCAAGATGCTACAGCTTCATGTGATGCAGCTCACTAGCCTATATTGCTAGATGCTATAGCTGTATGCTAAGAGCAGGCACCTGGAAGAGGAGTTGTGTGAAGGGGTGCAGGCTAGACAGCTGGACCAGGTTGAGCCAGGTCATGTCCAGGATCCAACGCCGGGGTTTAGGATCTACCGAGTTTAGGTCCAGGGAGGCCCCACCTGCTCAGTGAATACCTCACTATTAGCACCACACATGGTATACTAGAGAATTTAAACAAAATCCAAAAAAGAGAACACCCTCAACACCCAACAATCCTCAGGTCTTTACATTGGCTTCCCTCATCATCTTTAAGACACTCAATGGCCTGGGGCCAAAATACATCTCAGATATGCTAGTCTATTACAAACCTAACGGGTCACTTAGATCTACTGACACTGGTCAGCTGGTTGTGCCTAGGGTCAGGTCTAAGCAGGGTGAAATGGCATTTAGCCATTATGCTGTCCACTGTTGGATCCAACTACCAACATAAATTAAATCTGCTCCAACTGTAACTTATTTTAAAAATAAATTAAAAACCCATTTATTTTATATTGCTTTAAATTAACCTGTTGTTACTTGAATAATAATATATATATTTTTATTTGTTGATTTATATATATATATTTCATTCTATTTTATTTTATATCCCACCACTTCAGTTTGTTAACAAAACAACATTCTATTAATTATCAAGTCAAATTCAGAATCAGTGTGAGATTGGGGTTTGAACCAGGAATCCTTCAACTTGGGGTCACCCTCAAACCTATTTTCAGTTTGAGAATGTGTGAATGTTTGATTCTCTGTTTCTCGGTCAACCAGTCTTGTGAGTCGTTTTGCCTTTGTGCCTGTCTGTCTGTACCATGTGACAGGGTAAGGTGTACGCTGACCTTTGATGAAGGAGTGGAACTCGCTGTGGGAGATGTTGCCGGCCTGCAGGTCGGTCTTCAGCGCCAACAGCAGGGTGAAGAGGAGCTTGTCACTCTCATACAACCCCCTGGCAGTGTAACAGTACGCCTGGAGGGACCAATACAGGAGAGGATGGTTGAGTCGTGAGGGGAGTGAGAGAATGAGTTTATAGATTAGGAAGTTCATTATGTATAGTTAGTAGATTAAAGGTTTGGCAGGCAATTTATTTGAGAAGCTTTTTTTATTCTATTTATTGAGATTCTCTTAACAATCCCGACATCAAATGCTCTGACAAAAGAGAGAAAATAATATGGCCTCTGTGGAAGTGGCAGACCTGTTATATGCCCATCCGATTATATTATTCAGCACGAATGAAACGATAGGATGGCAAGGATGTGATACTTAAAAAATTTACCTTAGCTGCTTTATCCAAATTGCCAACCCTAGCTTTAAATTGTTGATTGAATTTAACTGAATTCAATCTGATTCTGTTTCCTAAGTTTCCTTTTATGATTCTGGATACTATGATGTATTTTTTATGTTGCGTACATTCAGTTAAATCTAAACAAAAAAAGTCTATAACCCTATCTTAAAAATTCAGTAATACAGATTCTCATTGGTCAAACATGATATACAAAATTGTTAACCTGATAGGTCAGGAAGTGAATAATGTTGCTGATGCGTTTGGCTGTGAGCTGTGACTTGGTCGAGTTCTCCATGGACGAGTCGAATATTCCCAGGAACTGTCTGAGAGAGGTCTGGTACATGAGGTTCACCAGAGACATCTCAACGATCAGGAAGTAGAGGATGCTGCCCCTTGTGGCCACCGGGCGGTACTCCTCCCTGGCCTGATTAATCTTCAGTTCAGTGTCTGCAGCGATGGTCAGTTTCTCACTCACCTGGGAACAAGAGGTTTGGAGAGGAGAGGAGGGGAGGAGAGGAGAGGGAGGAGGACAGGAAATAAAAGGACTGTTTTGTGATAGGGGTTGCGGGTTTTCTATAGCACTGTTCTGGAAGAGAAAGTCTAGATTTAAATCTAAATTTAGACTGTTGGTGTCTGAGGGCACCATCCAGCAACCAACCTTCTCTGTGCAATCACTGAATTTCTGCATTTATTCATGTGTAAAACATGAATAAAATATTCACTTCCTTCCGGAGTGCCCATGGGGGCTTAGTGAATGGGAGCCCTGAAGACTTGCATTACTAAAACATTTCCTGGGTTATGAAACCCCTAACCCTGGTGGTTGGTGTTTAATGTTCTCCCTACAAAAAGGAGCACCCCTGAACCTGAGACATTTTGTACTGTAGTTCACCACTTGCCAGGGATATATATATTATATATCTTTTTTTTTTGTAAGAAGAAGCTTATGTCAAATTGACTCACTCAAATGTGAGTCAAATAGCCTTTAATTGTCAGACTAACTATGAGGATTCAAACCCAAAAAAGGATCGGGAACCACTGCAACTAGACCCGACTGTGGCCAAGCCCTCCCCAGGGCGAGTGAATGCCCACAGTCGCCCTGCTGATGGTGTTGGTTGTGGTGGTGGTGGTGGTGGTGGTGCGGTGGGTGTACCTCCTGGGCAGTGGTCTGGGTGACTCTGAGGACCTCGATGAGGGACTGGTCTTCCACCAGGGAGCCCTCCGTGCTGGTCAGCCGGTACAGCAGCCGGTCCTCCAGCTCCTGCATCCTCCTCTTGTTGGCCGTCACCTCCTCCAGGAGCTTCACCCGCTCAGACTCCAATTCCTGGTGGAGGGGAGGAGCGAGGCAGGGAGGAGGAGGCAGGGAGGGGAGCGGAGCAGGGGATGGAAATGGATGAAAATGAGAATGGAGACTGACTATTCATGCATCTTATCTAGTGAAGGCTCTTCATTGACCTAAGCTCCTCAGTAACTAACTACAGACCTAGCTAACCAACCAATTAAGGAAACCTGACAAACTGACCAACAAACTAACTAACTCAATCACTCACTCGCTAATCAAATCATTAACTGACTAACAAACCAAACGAACTAACTAAGAAACATGTTAACTACCCAAACAAACTCACACAATCACTGAATAACTCATTACTTACCAACTTACTCACAAAATCACTCCTAGCTACCGAACACACTCAATTACAATCTCACTTCTAACTTACTAACTAACTTAGTAGGTCTCAGAGTACCTGTTTAACTAACCTACTGAGTCTCAGAGTACCAGACTCCCTCACTCACCTGTTTAACTAACCTACTGAGTCTCAGAGTACCAGACTCCCTCACTCACCTGTTTAACTAACCTACTGAGTCTCAGAGTACCAGACTCCCTCACTCACCTGTTTAACTAACCTACTGAGTCTCAGAGTACCAGACTCCCTCACTCACCTGTTTAACTAACCTACTGAGTCTCAGAGTACCAGACTCCCTCACTCACCTGTTTAACTAACCTACTGAGTCTCAGAGTACCAGACTCCCTCACTCACCTGTTTAACTTACCTACTGAGTCTCAGAGTACCAGACTCCCTCACTCACCTGTTTAACTAACCTACTGAGTCTCAGAGTACCAGACTCCCTCACTCACCTGTTTAACTAACCTACTGAGTCTCAGAGTACCAGACTCCCTCACTCACCTGTTTAACTAACCTACTGAGTCTCAGAGTACCAGACTCCCTCACTCACCTGTTTAACTAACCTACTGAGTCTCAGAGTACCAGACTCCCTCACTCACCTGTTTCTCGATGAGGATCACGCGGCCCAGCAGCTGGTCTTCCAGGCCTGTCTGTGTGACGGTGAAGTCCACCACGGCCGTCTTGGCGCTGACCTCAGGACTGTAGGCCGGGTTGGCTAGCTTGGTGGTGATGTAGAGAGAGAAGCCCTTCATCACGTCCACCTCCTTGTCCCCCACCTTCACCTGTAGGGGAGGGAGAGGAGGAGGAGGTTCCAGGAGGAAGAGGCAGACACAGAGAGGTAGAAGGGTAGGGAGAGGGGGAAGGGGGGAGAGAAGGGTGAGGAGGGAGAGGAGGTAGAAGAGGACAAAGAGGAAAAGGAGGAGCACGAGGAGGAGGAGGGAGAGGAGGAGGAAGGAGAATTCAGGACACAAACAGTGATGAAAGTGAAAATAAACAGAATCACCAGATTTTCTCACACCAAAGGGGATTCAGACACAGATACCGATTCATATACTGATTACTTTTTTGAGCCCAGAAGAAAGGATTTGAAAAAGTCGCTCAGCTCGAGCAAGAAACCAAAAGTAAATAAAATAGAATAAACACAACGCAGCAACCAATCAATAAATAAACAAATAAAATCAAAAAATAGTTTTTCAGATAGCTTTAGAATGTTACAGAATGCTATACCTAGCGTTATTTAGCGTTGCCATGACTCCAGCTGTACGTCTCGGCTCTACCTTATAGGTGGATCCAGACTTAATGTAGTTCTTGTCCAGGATGTTGTCCAGGACGGGGTCCAGCTCCTCTCCAACGTCCTCCAGCAGCAGGGGCCTGCCGAGGGACAGGCTGTCCTCCAGGTGGGAGCGGAAGTACTTGTGGTTGAGAGACGTCACCTGAGGGAGAGGAAGGGATATGAGGGGAGGAGGGATAACAGTCTATATTAACTTCATGTTTGAACTCATGTAAGAACAACACAATTAATCCAATTACATTAGTCATTAGTATTAGCAATATTCATTGGTATAAAGGCGAAAATGTATGTGTTCTTAAGGTTTGTGTGTGTCACGTGTGGATGTGTTTGTAAATCATGGTTATTTTGGTTAGTTGATTTTTTTCATCAAGTATCTTTCTGTCTTTCTCTATTCACCACATTCATTCTCATTTAAGTTATGTTGATCTCTCTCTCCCTCCCCACTCCTTCTCTCTTGCTCTTTCCCTCCCCCGCTCCCTCCCTCTCTCACCCTCTCCCTCTCCCTCCCTCACCTGCAGGCTGTGATCCACTTCCCGGTTCTTGACCCAGATCTTGCCCTGCCCCTGGGGGTCGATGAGCAGTGGGTAGCGTGAGGCCTTGGTCACCACGATGCCGTTCTGGATGGACAGGTCATCGTTGGGCAGGCCCTGCAGGCTCCACTCCCCCACCGTGGTGCTGTCCACCAGCATGCTGATCACATTCACGTCCTGGTGGGAATAGTGTTCAATATAGTGGAGGTGAGTGAAAGACTGAATAAGTTGGTAGGTTCGTTAGTCAGTCAGTCAGTCAGTTAGTTCATCAGTTAGTTAGTTAGCTAATCCACGAGTGAGACAGTACTTTAATTTTAACTCTAAGTATATTTGAATGCCATTTGTAGGCTATATCTCTTAAAGATGCTATATACAAAAAAGGGTTAGGGTTATTGTTATTAGTTAGCTGGCTAGTTAGCTGGTCCACTAAATAGTTTGTAGCTACAGTGAGCCTTACGTGGCTGTAGTAAGTAAGACAGGTTGTCAGTTCATCTAGTCAGTTCGCTATGTGTTGGACAGGGGAGCCTTACATGGCTTTAGTTATTTAGCTAGTGAATTAGCTGGTCGGTTACTGGCTAAAGTTGAAACTCTTACGTGGTTGTAGGGGATGTGCTGCTGGCTCATCTCTGTCTTCCACAGGGAGAGCAGCAGGTTCCTGAACTCCTGGTTGAAGGGGCCAGCGTAGGAGAGGAAGCCAGTAGCTAGCAGCACATCTCCCACCAGACGCTCAATCTGGCTCTGGAACAACATGCTGCTCTCTGTCCAGCGCACCTGACGCACACATAGACACACACACACACACACACACACACACACACACACACACACACACATACACACACACACACACACACACACACACACACACACACACACACACGGATGAATGGATGGCTGTGTGGATGACTTAATTCATGGATGGATGAATCAGTGAATAGATTGATGGACGGATTGGTTTAGGGGAGAGAGGAATGGCCCTTGTTCAACTTCATTTAAGATGTACATCACACTTTCTCCCGGAATCAAAAGAATCCCCTGGCATTACAGGCCTCAGTCAGAACATGAGGAGAGGCCCGGGGTGAGGAGGCAGTGCTGCACCTTCTCTCCCCCCAGCCCGTCGATCAGAGCCGTGGCGGTGGTCATCTTGTTCCTGCAGGCCTGTGCACCGTCCTGCAGCTCCTGCTTCTCCTTCATAGCAGAGTCGTACAGCGCCTACAAAATGACACCAGTCTGTTCAGGGAGTTTCATTTCTCTCACAAACCATGAGCATGTCAGGTGAATGTAAAACATGTACAGACATATTGTGTTCACTTGGATTGCAGAAGCACATCTTCACAAAGGAAATCATTGTTTGAGTAAAGGAAATCATTACTTGTCGTGTGCGCCAGTCGTGTGTGTCAGTACCTGCACAGCGTCCAGCTCTTGCTGCTTTGCGTCAAGTTGTGCCTGAGCGTTAGACAACTCTTCCTGGGCCACCACCAGACGGGCCTCCTGCAGAGCCAGGTTAGCCTGGACACCAGCAGACACACAGTCGGCAAGCAGAGAAGCAGACAGGAAGCACAAAAAGACAGACAGGGAAACACACAGACAGTTAAGGGGTAGACAGACAGACCCAGAAAAAGGATACAATGTGAGGCTTGTGTGCATGCATGTGTGCTTGTGTGTGTACCTTCAGGGGTAGCACTTCCTTGTTAATGGAGAAGAAGTCGACCATGGCCTCAGTCCAGGCGCAGAGGCCGGCTACGTTGCCACAGATCCTCTTGGCCGACTCCAGGTTATAGTCCTCCATGTCCAGGTAGGGAGCCAGTAGCTCCACCATCTCCTCTGTTATAGAGTCCTGCAACACACACA
Source organism: Micromesistius poutassou (assembly GCF_964030765.1). Lineage (NCBI taxonomy): Eukaryota > Metazoa > Chordata > Actinopteri > Gadiformes > Gadidae > Micromesistius > Micromesistius poutassou. The sequence goes on from NC_140281.1 coordinate 7,170,931, forward strand.
AACACACACACACACACACACACACACACACACACACACACACACACACACACACACACACACACACACACACACACACACACACACACACACACAAACTTTTCTCTTCACAATTTTCTACTTATCCTATTGAATGAGAGTGTGAGAGAGATGGAGACCGATACAAAGAGTCAAGAAGAAGATGAAAGACAGACAGGCAAGCAGACATATACACGGAGCAACAAAACAGTACAATCAGATAGTATTTGGGACAGAGAGACAGGCAGATAGAAACGAGAAACAGACAACGAGGCAAATATTTGGACAATCTTAGACAGGGGATTTCCCTGGCTGATTCTCAATATAGACCCTGGCTGATAGAGGGACTAATCCATGACTTTACAAGTATGCCGCTGTGTATGTGTGCGTGTGTGTGTGTGTGTGTCAGTTTCTTCATGGGTCTATTCCACAGTAGCGTTAATCTCATTTAAATCCTGGTGTGTATTTGCGTTGCGTTGTCTGACGTCAGCGGAGAGCTTCCCGAAGCAGAAACCCTGACACACACACATCACCATGGCGATGACAGACCTGACCTCAATATTGTTTGGCTATTCCCTCACCCCTACTGTGTATATGTATATATGACAATGTGCAAATATATGTATATGTTTATATATATATTTATGCATATACAGTATATGCACGTCTATGTCTATATAGAGATTGTAAGTGAGTGAGTGAGTGAGTGAGTGAGTGAGTGAGTGAGAGACCTTGCTGAAGTTAAGCAGCATGCTGAGGAAGCCAGAGTTCTGCATCAGCTTCATGGCCTCTGTCCAGGAGGGCCTGGGACATGCCCGCTCTGGGTCAGCCTTCACCGGGTCCACCTGGTCAACACACACACACAAAAACACACACACACACACACACACACACACACACACACACACACCAACAAAACATGTATGATAATCAGAGGAGGAAGTGGACAGAAGGGAATGTAATAATATGGGTCTAAACAAACCAAGGTGTATTTCTACGATCCAGCCCTCAGTTTGATTCACCTCAGACGGTGCTTTTGCGTCATGCTTTTGTAGCCCTTGTTGCTAATTCAAGGGCATTCATTCTTACTAGGCTGGCTCCAGTTGGATAACCCTATTAATATCTTAACTGTTTGCGTTTCTGTGTGTGTGTGTGTGTGTGTGTGTGTATGTATGTATGTATGTATGTATGTATGTATGTATGTATGTATGTATGTATGTGTGTATGTGTGTGTGTGTGTGTGTGTGTGTGTGTGTGTGTGTGTGTGTGTGTGTGTGTGTGTGTGTGTCGGACCCTTCTCTGGAACAGCAGCAGCACAGAGTCCATGATCCTCATGATGAGATGAGGAGGCTTCCCCAGCTTCCTCACCGTCGCTATGTCAGCTGGCTTGATAGTCTGGAGGGGAGAGACATTGGGACGCAGAGAGAGAGAGAGAGAGAGAGAGACATACGTAGGGACACCAAGGGAGAGAGAGAGTGACACATGGGCCCAGAAGGAAAGAAGGATAGAGGGAGAGCAAGAGAGAGATTTTTATAATTTCTATAATTAGCATAATCTTTTTAGAAATGTATTGATTATTACTCTTATTTTGAATTTAATTCTTAACTTCACATTTCAATTAAATAAGTAAGTAAGTATATGTTTCCCATGCCAATAAATCTCTTATGAGAGCCTTTTTTTTTTCGTGCGTTTACACTGCCCGAGGTAAATTGCCTGCTTGAGCTAGCACCCCAATTTACCCTCCCGGACTCTACACACATTGGCGATTTGGGTTTCATTCTGATGTAAATGCGATGGCTCCGAGGTACCGGGGGGGGGCTTGGGTAGAGGTGTTGCTGCATTGTCTAGACAGAGACAACGCTGCTGATCGTCATGGGAGAGAAGGTGATGCAGTCGCATTAAATGAAGATGGGGAAAGATGGTGCGATCTACAAGAAAGACGCAGATGAACTTTCCTTGCAAGGCTTTTGTCGGGATAAAAAACGGGTCAGCAAGTGGTCAGCAAAATAAAGAATGTGTTGGTGTTTTTGCACTTGTAAATAGTTAATCGCGTTTGTAGCCTACACTCAGATGTATACTCTGTATATATATTCTTGCATGCAAGTCTCTTGAAAAAAACAAAAACATTCATTGTATGCAAATTATTCTAAAGAGGTCTACTCTCCGCGCGCAGCCCCGCCTTCTCCTGTGAACCAAGATAGCCCGCTCCGTGAGGACGGGGGATTTTACCCCCTCGGTTTTAAGCCGGTTCGGTCGTGGCTTGGCACTCCCGGCGATTTCACCATTTTATCTCAAGTTTCCTGTGTAAAACAGAGGGGGTCGTTTGTCACGGTGCGCTTTCTTGGTTCACTGGAGAAGGTGGAGTCTAGACCTCTTTAGAATAATTTGCATACTCCTGAATGTTTTTATTTTTTTGACACCCACATGCAAGAATGAGTTGACGTCTGAGTGTAGGCTACAAACGCGATTACAGTTTTCACAATTGCTTAAACACATTAATTGGAACATCAGACACAATGTGCACAACCTGAAACTCATGTACCAACTGCAAGACCAATTCTGCTGAACTCCAAGCACATTTTCTGCTTTAGACTCAGATTCCCATTCCAAACCACACATTTTTCACAACACTACACACAATTCTCTATATCTTGCACACTCCTGAATTCCCTCTCTTGGTGTTCACACAGAACACACTGCCAATCACATTTCTAAACTCCAAAGGCTGTTGTGCAATTAGCAATCTGCAATTTGCTATAGAAGGGTCACATAAAAAAAGACATGACACTAAAGCACAGACATTGAGTAGTATCATTCTATGAGAATGTTGATAATGGTGATGATGATGAACATCATCATTATCATTATTTAGGATATTATCCATCTTATGGTGGAAATGTACTGGATATAAGTATTGACCCTTATGGGTATGTGTACGTGTATGTATTTATGTAGGTAAGTGTATGCATGTATATGCAAACACACTGTATGTATGACATTTGTTTGTTACTCTTAAAAATGTGACAAGGGGGGGCTTGATATAAGCTGAAGCTTCTGCCCTACCCTTTGGTTACGACCAATACAAATGCATTCATTCGATCATTCAGATGTTTTGTTTACAGTATAGCCTATTTTCTGTTATCTCTTTAATTTCATCCCGTTTGCTGTGATTTACTGCACATTTTGGATACAAATACAGTACTTGTTGTTACTGTAAAGTATTGTGTGTTGTTTTCTATTTGAGTGCACCTAAAACCATTAGATGGTAATATTTTACACCCAACAGGTGACAGTGTAACAATCAACATGCAAAAGCATAATTCTACTGATGAAGCATTCATAGTGTTTTCCATTCATACTATAGTGTTTTCCATTATGCACACCAGTGTTCAATGGGTGATTAGAAATGTCTACTCATATGATGTATGTGTTTGCCATTTGAAAATAAAATACCATTTAGTGAAGAGTTAACACTGTTTTGAGGGCAAAGTGTGCTTTTGCAAGAGAAGTGTAGGATTTTGTAATCTGTAACTATGGATCTGTAACTATTTACAAGTGCAAAAACGCCAACATATTCTTTATTTTGCTGACCACTTGATTTTTATCCCGACATAAGGCCTCATAATAACAGTTCCTCTGCGTCTCTCTCGTAGATTGCACCATCTTTCAACGTCAGTTTAATGCGACTGCATCACATTCTCCCACATGATCAGCAGCTCGCAGATTTCACTTTCTCTCCAGTTAGAACTGCTCATGATGAGATCACTGCGATGTCTCTGTGGAGACACCTCTACCCAAGCCCCCCCCCCCGAATCTGCAGAGCCGTCGCATTGACATCAGAATGAATTGGTAAATTGGGGTGCTAGCTCAAGCAGGCAATTTACCTCGGGCAGTGTAAACATGCAGACCGTACCACGAAAAAGGCGTGCATAAGACGGCATATTTGGCAGTGTAAAAACGCCTTTAGGGAGATCACTCCATCTCTCTACCTGCAGTGCAGCCTCAGCAGCCTGCAGGGCTGGCTTGGCGGCCTCCAGTTTGGTTTCCGCCACACTTTTATCGGCCCCTATCTCCTCCACGATGGCCTGGGCCTTGTCCTTCACCTTCTGCACCTGCTGCTTCACCTGGAGGAGGGGGAGGAGGAGCAGAGGGGAGGAGAGGAGTAGGAGAGGAGAGAAGGTGGGAAGAGAGGAGGGGAAGAGGAGAGGAGGTGAGGTGGGAGAGAGGAGAGGAAGAGGAGAGGTGGTGGGAAGAGAGGAGAGGAAGAGGAGAGGAGGTGAGAAAGAGAGGAGAGGAACAGGAAAGGAGAGAAGGTGGGAAGAGAGGAAGAGGACAGGAGTTGAGAAAGAGGAGGAATATAGATGAGGAGAGGATAGAGAGTGGCAAATGGAGAGGGAAGGTAAGCAAAGAGAACAAGAGAGGAGGGGAGAAAAGAGGAGGAGGATGTTTATGTCAGTACATTTTCTAGACCTACACAGAGCATGCACGTTTCCTTTCCTGTATGAATAGCTATCTGACCTTTTCAGCAGCCTGGGCTTTGACGGTGACCTCCTGCAGGACCCCGTCAGCCTTCTGCGAGGCGACCGCCAGCTCACGCTCCTTCACCACCAGATCCTTGGACAGCTGGCTCACCGACTGCTCCGCCTCCATCAGCTTTGATAAGCCTGCATCAAGAACACATGAGCTCTGGGTCATATCAAGAGTTTCATATCTGGGTATCTGGGTCGGCTCAGGAGGTAGAGCAGGTTGACTGGTAATCAGAAGGTTGCTAGTTCCCTGAGTAAGACGCCTCACCCTAACTGCTCCAGAAGAGCTGGCTGTCGCCTTGCATGGTTGACTCCGCCGTTGGAGTTGTCAACGTGTGTAATAACCGTTTTAAGTCGCTCTGGATAAAAGCGTCTGCTAAATGCCCTTAATGTAAATGTAAATATCTAAATACATTAGAAATATCAATGTTGATATTTGAGGATAAGTCATTGATAGGTTCTTGATTCATAACGGATTGATTGATGAGTTGTAATAATTGGTTTAATTAGTTATTTTAGATGGTGTTGTTGCCAACTGTACCAAATGTAAAAAAATTACAAATCATAAAAAAGCACCTTTCGATGCCACAAACCTGTCTTCATGCGCTCTGCCAGCATGCCCACGTGGGAGATCTTCTCAGAGTAGATGATTTTGTAGCCATCGATGAAGGATAGGTAGGACTTTGGCGTGACGTAGGTCTGCCGGCGGAACCGCTCAAAGTACTCTGTACACTTATTTGCCACCAGGTCCTGAGTGCACGGTGTTCAAGGACTCACTTATTATAATACATTTGCATGAAAACAAAAAAAGCATACATGCATTTAAATTTAACACACATATGCATGTTTCAATCTGTCTGTATCCTTCAGTCAGAAAGAATCATCAATATTTTAAAATAACTTTCATGAATTAAGCTAAACATAACCCCACATATTCTTTCAATCAGACGCTGTAAATGCAGTCATTGTCCACTTGTCAATAATGTTGCACTCATTGTATTCTAGTGTGGTTTGGTTTCCAGTCTTGGCTGGATGGTCTTGTTAGGAGTTTCTGTGGTCTTGCTTCTTTTCCTGCTTGGCGGTTTATGTGTGAAAATAATATAAGACAGTATTTTAAATAGTGAAGACTTCCTCATAAGGAATATTTAAGTTATTGGTTGACAAGCAGGCAAAGTGGTCAGTATTATGTATTCTTTCATTTGTATTAAAGCGATAAGCTAGGTTTGTTCTAACTTCTGTCTCGCGGCACGTTGTCTAGGTTAATGTTAGCCATGTATAACAAAGCAGGGAACTGAATGTTCTGTGCTTTGAGCTATCGAATACTGCATTAAACAGCAGTAAAAGGAACCAGAGTTTCTCATGTGATCATAGACGCCTTTACCTGGAAGGTTCCCATGGTCTCCACCACACTCCTCTTCACTTCCTCTGAGCAGCGGAAGTCCTGGAACTGGGACAGGAAGTGATGTGCCACGGCCACCAGGGCGTCCCGGGGCCAACGTTGGAACCAGTCCACCGTGCAGCCGGAGATGAGTGCTGGGAACTGTGGAGAAACACGCGTCAACATTTAGCGAGACACATTTGTTCAGAGCAACACACAGTGAATTCAGGGACAGAAGCTGTTATGGCAGAGCAGGTAGGGGCTAGGCATCCTAACCTTCGACTACCTGCTCAAAGGTTTCGGGTTCGAACCCAAATGTCCTGCCCTGTAGTCAGAGGTCTAACCCCTACCTGCATTAATGACATTAAATATTCTGTAATTATTAAGTAAACAGTATGATCCACTGTAGATTTCTTGTTGCTGTAACGCACAAACAGATAACATGAAATGCATTTGTACTTTCAAGTTTCGCTTAAATGAAACCAGCGTGCAAATCACATCAAAGCTGCTGTTTCGATCTCACCTTCAATGCGCGACTGCGGAACTTCTCCCCAACCGGCGAGAAGCAGAGGACGACATGGAGGTTGCTGCGGACCCGGGACAGGAAGAAGTCGTAGAGGTTCTCCTGGGTGGGCGGGCTGCGGGGGAGTTGGCGCTTCATGGTGGCAATGAGGTCCTGAGTGATCTCATCCACCTCGTCCCGGGCAAACAGGTTGGAGACCTCCCCGCTGGCCAGGACGTTGTTCATGTACTCTGAGGAGGAGGAGGAGGAGGAGAAGGAGGAAGAGGAGTGGAGGAGAGGACGAGGAGGAGGAGGGAATGATGTGGTGGATGAGAGAGGATAAGAGGTAGAGAAGGCGGAGGAGGATAAAAGGAATTTAAATCCCATGCAACAAACTTTTCAACAAAAGGATGGAGACAGGATCAAGGAAAAGATATAGAGACAGAAACACTTGAAGTAAGGCTTGTTTGTCCAGCTTCCTGTCAGTCCACCAGGTACCTAGAAAGGCCTCGTCCTTGATGTCGTTATCTGTAAAGAGGAAGGTGACGCCTTTTCCCTGCTGTCCGGCGATGCGGTACAGAGTCTTCAGGTCCTCCAGGAGGTTGCTGCTGTTGTACGTCCTGCAAGACAGACACCACAACAGCAACAACAAATTACATGCGAACCCATTTCAATCCGTGTGTATTCATTCTATATTAATGTGTGTTTGTGGGGGCTTCCCATCAGTGTCTGTGTATATCTGAACCTGGTGAGGGTGATCTGGAAGGTCTGGTAGCCAGCGATGAAGGACGCCAGCCGGGTCAGACTCTGCTTCCCTGAGCCCCCCACCCCCACCAGCAGTGCGTTACCCTGGGGGGTGCGCAGGATTCGTGAGATCTTGATCAGGTGGGAGATTGCATCCTGCAGAACAATTTGAAGAACCAGAGAACACAGATTGATCAAGACTCAATGTGATGGTGGGGTTAAGGCTTTAGAGCTGCCTTTACGACTGATCATTTAAAGGTCCCATGGCATGAAAATTTCTCTTTATGTTTTTTCTAACATTTGTATGAGTTCCCCTAGCATCCCCTATGGTCCCCCAGTGGCTAGAAATGGCGTTAGGTGTAAAAACGAGCACTAGGGAAACTGCTCTGCCTTTGAAAAAATGAAAGCTCAAACGCGCCAATTTGGAATTTGGCCCCATATGTTGTCATAAGGGGGAAGGTTACCACCCCTTTCTCTGCTTGGCCCGCCCAGAGAATTTTGCCCGCCAATGAGACAAGAGTGAGTGAGTGTGTGAATACACACACTGTAACGCTGTAACACTATAAAGTATTGTACACTTCTTTGTTATTTGGATAACCGTTCTGCTGTTGGTGTTATGGCGCATACCACACAACACAATAACACAAGGTTGCCTAAAGCTCCCATTTGGTGAAAAGACTAGACTGCGTCGGGTTCTTTGACGTCTCTTGTATTTCCACAACAAGACTCGTAGTGGGGGTTATCTCGCCCATGGTTGAGAAGGAATTGGGAACCTCAACATGGAGGAGAAAGGGATTGTGGCCTGCTGCCCGCTGCTGCGGGCAGCGGGCAGCAGGGCTCTAGCGGGAGACAATCGCGGGCAACAATCCCTTTCTCATCCATTTCGCAGTTCAGTCTTTACTTAAGATTGACGTGGAAGTTGAAGAACCAGAGGACAGACGTCGGAGAACCCGACGCAGTTGTTTGAGATTCATAATATCATCCAGAGCTAGCGCACACAGCTTTTGGCCGTGATAATATATATATTATATTATATAGATATCTATATACAGTATAATATGATATTATTTAGATATAGAGCTCCAGAACTCCCGCCGGAGTGTTCAGTGTTCCACTGTAAACACAAGCGAATGGTACCATGGCGGCAAGCTGCTCAGGGACACACCCCCACCCTCCACCTTGACCCACCTCTAAAAAACGGCACGTTTGTGGAGAGCTCATTGTGGGACTGGCTCGTAGTGGCTGTAATTCTGTACCAAGGCTGAATTTCTTGAACGTCTTCAAGTACTGTATTAGGGGCCCACTAACACCTATATAAAAGCATCCATAAAGTAGCATGCCATGGGATCTTTAAAGGATTGATTGATGGATGCATTGATTGATTGATTTGTTTTACCTTGAAGAAAACCAGGTCCATGGCTCCGCCCCTCACAGCCTCGTTGTACTGCTGCTGGAAGATGGACAGGCGTGCTGCCAGGGAATCCACTGATTCGATTGGCTCATACACCTGCAGGGAAGACACAATAATCGATATAGTCAATATGTTGGTGTGCAGACGTTACTCAGAAATAATCAAACAAACAAACAACAAACAACAAACAAGCAGACCTTGGGGGCGTCCAGCTCTGCATCGTCCGCCTCATCCCCCGTTGGCTCCGGCACCTCTTGCAGGAAGTCAACAAAGTAGCTGTTCCACTGCGCATGCTCAGTCACTGCTATTCCATGATCCTCCACTGTGATCTGCACCAATTGGTGAGTTAGAACTCGAAACACAAACACACACACACACACACACACACACACACATACACACACAGTAATACTCATGTCACAGAGCCACACACCTTCTCTATGATGGCTTCGAAGACTTGGCCGTCTTTGGCGTCGATGAAGCGGTCGGCGATGACCCGGGTGCACTCGTGGTGGAAGAGAGCGGACATAACCTCTGGGCTCTGGCACACTTCAGACTGCACCGCCAGAACCCCCTGAACAGAACCAACCAACAAAGAGAACAACCTTCTGTTCAGAACACCCTGAACAGAACCACCCAATACAGAGAACTACTTTCTGTTCAGAACCCCCTGAACAGAACCAACATAGAGAACCACCTTCTGTTCAGAACCCTCTGAACAGAACCAACCAACAAAGAGAACAACCTTCTGTTCAGAACCCCCTGAACAGAACCAACATAGAGAACCACCTTCTGTTCAGAACCCCCTGAACAGAACCAACATAGAGAACCACCTTCTGTTCAGAACCCCCTGAACAGAACCCAACACAGAGAACCACCTTCTGTTCAGAACCCCCTAAACAGAACCCAACACAGAGAACCACCTTCTGTTCAGAACCCCCTGAACAGAACCCAACACAGAGAACCACCTTCTGTTCAGAACCCCCTGAACAGAACCAGAGCCAACACAGAGAACCACCTTTAGTTCAAGTCACATGATGGTAGGATAAACAGCAGACACATTGCGTCCAATGGTACAAGCAGAGACAAGGTGAAGCACAACTTGAATCCGTGTTGTATCATGGTTCGTACAGGACAAAGATTGTTTGTTTGTTTGTTTTTGCTGTGGTCCCAACCTGCCATATGCGACTCAGGTCCCTCAGGTTGAATATGTAGTGGAACTTGGCAGGTGACGGCAGCATCTGGAGTATACAAGAGAGGAGAGGATGAGAGAGAGGGGAGGAGAAGAAACAGAGAGAGAGAATGTGAGGGGAGGATGAGACACAGGTGTGAGGAGAAGAGAGCACATGATGAGGATGCAGCGAGACGGAAGAGCAGAGCAGAGATAAAAAAATTGTGACACTTTTTATCTCTGTGATTCAGAAACCAAAAAAACAACAACAAAAAAACGGATCAAGGACAATTCCAGTCCAGTTCCATGTGAGAACAGCCCCATCTCGCAGGCTCACATTGTGTTCCTCTCTGAAGATCGGTCTGGCCTCAATCACGTTAGAAACTCAGGGGAGGGAGTTTCATCTCATGCCAAATTAAGACATGCGCAAAAATCGGCGGCACCCAAGGAAAGTGTCTAACTAGTGTCTAACTATCAAAACTGTCTTGAGCCAAAATAGACTGAATAACAAAGTAGAAAAATCTGCCCTTAAGGCTTTTCTCAATTTAGAAAATGTTTTTGCTTTACTTCCAACCGGATTCGGCAAGAATGAAGAGAACACGAGCGTCACTCTGAAGAAGGCCACGACCATGCTTGGAAAATCAATTGCTGGCCAGCCAAGGCCAGACTAATATTCATTGCGAAACCGCAAAAATGAACAATGACAACGACAGCAAATGATTCTCACAACGGAAAACTCTCTCTCCGTTAGTACCTTGGCCTTGATGGCCTGCCACATCCTCCTGGTGGTGGGGACCAAAGCGCCGGCCAGCGCACACACCCCCTCGGGGAAGCCCCTCTCTGGACTGAAGTAGCCCTGGGCCAGGGTGCAGAAGATCTTGTCTATGGAGGTGTTGGAGGGCAAGGTGCAGTTGAAGATGGAGAACTGCCGCTTCAGCCTCTGAGGGATGTCGTTCCTCCCGCCGCCTGGGTGGATCATGGCGGCAATCATCTGGAAACCACCAGGGATTCATACTGTATGTTCATTCAAGAGGAGTCATGTGTTCATGTCATACACAGAACAGTCTGCTAGCAAGACATTAAACATGCAGATGCAGTTGGGATAGCAAACAATTATTTTAACTGTATAGCATGCATCAGTAATCGTAGTATCACAAAATGTGTGATACATCTTTATTTATGTATTTCTTTATTTCTTTATTTAATCAATGTATTGCTTTAGCTTGGTTATTTATGTGTTCATTAAATTAATAAGTAAACCACCACAAATCTCTTTGCCAACTCCCAGTACCTGTACATCCACTACAGTGATGAACTCCCCCGGTCGGTCCAAACTGTAGAAACCACCCTGCTCCATCAGCTGCCGCACAATCTCATTGGTTATCTGAAGGAAACAGACAGCAGGGATATCAACAATCTGATTGGTTGTAAAACCGGTACATTTTTTAAACGGTTGGGAAGATGCTAGTTTTATTTGTTCCTAAACGTAGGTATCTTTATTGTTCATCTTTAAGTTCATCTCTGTTACGTCTACAGTTTGAACTGCAGAGACCAAACATATCTTTCCTTGGAACTGGATAAGCAGAGAGATAAACAGCCAAAGAATAAAACATGATGGCCGCAGAATGACCAGACCTGGTCTCCCCATTCGTTGATGACGGGCATGTTGATGTCATCTACAAAGATGGTCATCTTCTTGCCGGCAGGCGGGCCGTAGGTGGTGCCCATGCGCTTGTCGATGTAGCTCTCCACGTTCCTCTGGAATATGTTGGGCAGCGTGGCCGACGAGAAGTTGACCCCCTTGCTGAGCTGCAGCTCGGGGTCAAACTTGTTGGTGTAGCCCTGGAGAGGGAGACGTTTGAGAGAGTTGGCAGCTGCTGCTATGTGCTGATGCTAATGAGTTTCAATAAACTTAATAAACTAGCCAGGTCTTCAACCTGGCTACTTATTAAAAAAGTAGTAAACTATAAAATACTATGAACCAACTAGAAATTAAAATAGAATAGAGTAAATTAAATATATCATATACCAAATATATTTCTGAGCATTAAATGTTATCCATTCAATATTGGATATAATACAACTATATATTCTTACATACAAATAAAACATATTATTTCCAATAAAACAAATCCATATACACAACTAAATAAACAATAAAAAGAAATTGATTCTACAGTTTTGTACAATTGGACTTCCCCACTGAAACACATTTGCCATCAGTACATAAGGGCAATGGAGCACCACAACATGGTCAATAAATGTACTGCATTTATGCAGCACTTCTATAACCAGTGGCCACTCAAAGTGCTTTACAATATTGCCCAAAATTCACCCATTCATGCACACATTCACAGAGCAACGGCGGTGTCCACCATGCAAGGCCACAGCCAGCTTGTCAGGAGCAGTTAGGGTGAGGTGTCTTGCTCAGGGACACCTCGACACACACTAGCAACCTTCCGATTACCAGTCAACCTGCTCTACCTCCTGAGCCACATGCTGCCCCATGCATGGTATCTTTCTCTCTGTGGGACTGACCCGGATCATGACGGTCTTGGCAGTGCCCTGTTCCCCGGTGAGCAGGACGGCCTTGCCCTGCTTCATGATGGTCTGGATCAGGAAGTCCGTCCGCACGTTGTCCACGTTGGGCACCAGGATGGAGCCGTAGTCCGGCACACTGTCTGCAGGGTACAGGTACTCCGGGACCTGGAGACGTGGAGGAACCGGATAAGAAACAACATCAGTATAAGCATCCCTTGTTTTGAGACTTGAGGGAACTCTAACCATCGTGTTGAGGTGCATATTGGAAGAGATTAGGGGTTTGGGCTACAAAATGGAATCGTCCTGTGGAGATATACAATTTTCTACCTCGTTATTTGATAACACAAAGAATGGAGTCACCAAGAGGGTTGCAAAGGTTTGTAAAGGTTTGCCTTAATAAAGGGTAGGTGAGGAAGGAAACCATGAACCCTCCCCTTCTCACTCATTAATCTACTGCTAGATGTACTATCTACTGCTAAATATCAGACCTTGTTTGACCAGTGTTCCCAGTCTCCATGGCTGTTGACAGTGAACTCAAAGATGGTCTGGTCCTGCTCGGTCTTGGGCAGGTCAGGACGTGAACTGTGACCCTTTAGAATAGAAGAACCAAGTGGGGGATTACTGAAAATATACAAACACAATTAGCCCCCACAACAAAGTAACTCAAAACAAATGTAAAAACTTATATATCACTTAGTGTGCAGATCAAGTTGTAGTGTGAGTGTGTGTGTGTTTGTGCGCTTGTACCTTTAAGAAGGCCTCTAACTTTGCTCTATCTTCCAGTTCCAGCAGAGCTCCCAGTGACCACATGACCGCAAACACAAACAGCCGTCCCAGGTCGCCACGGCTACGCTGTCTCTCCTCCGAGGCAGGGAGAAGGCCCTGGACAACACACACACACACACACACACACACACATAAACACACACACACACACATGCACACACACACAAAGATGAATATACATAAACACACAGATAATAGGACATGTCATAAACTATAAAATACAGAAAGGAAACTAATCCATGGTGCTGCTATTCAAATAATAATAATGAGATCTATTTTATATAGCGCAATTCATATCAAGTCATCTCAAGGTGACAAAACTATAATACTGATTTGGTTTGAAATGTCACTGGCTTGGCCCCAAAGCCAACTGGCTTTGGGGCAACTACAATTTAAGCTTAAAAGACTAGAGTAAATGTAGTAGGTGTAGGTGTAGTAGGTGTAGTCAAGGTACCTGTAGAAGGTATTAAAGGTACCTGTAGAAGGTAGTAAAGGTACCTGTAGAAGATAGTAAAGGTACCTGCAGAAGGTAGTAAAGGTACCTGTAGAAGGTAGTAAAAGTACCTGTAGAAGGTGTAGCAAAGGCACCTGTAGTGGGTAGTAAAGGTACCTGTAGAAGGTAGTAAAGGTACCTGTAGAAGGTAGTAAAGGTACCTGTAGTAGGTGTAGTAAAGGTACCTGTAGAAGCAGTGGCGATTTCTCTAAGACTGAAATTTCAAAAATTAATTGGTCAAATATATACTGTTGTTAAAGGTCCCATGGCATGAAAATTTCACTTTATGAGGTTTTCTAACATTAAGTTGAGTTCCCCTAGCCTCCCTATGGTCCCCCAGTAGCTAAAAATCGCATTAGGTGTAAACCGAGAAGTAGCTATCTTACTCCGTCTTTGAAAAAAGGATTGCTGAAACGCTTCGATTTGGCTTCCGGTCCCTTATGACGTCATACGGGACCAGGTTACCTCCCCTTTCTCTGCTTGGCCCGCCCAGAGAATTTGGCCCGCCAATGAGACAATGAGCTAGGACCATGCGAGCGCCACATGTGTGTGTGTGAATACACACACTGTAACGCAAGTGTTCTTTGTTATTTGGATAACCATTCTGCTGTTGGTGTTATGGCACATAACACGCAACACAATAACGCAAGCTTGCATAAAGCTCCCATTTGGTGAAAAGACTAGACTGCGTCGAGTTGGTTGAGAAGGAATTGGGAACCGCAACATGGAGGAGAAAAGGATTGTCCGTTGGAGCCGGGCATCCAGCGGGGCTCCGACGGACCGCTGCCGCGGCAGTGGGGCTGGGCGGGCAGCCCCGGGGGGTCGGCCAGTGGGGCTCCGACGGACCACTGCCGCGGCAGCGGGGCTGGGCGGGCAGCCCCAGGGGTGGCCAGCAGGGCTCTGACGGACCTCTGCCGCGGCAGCGGGGCTCAAACGGACCACCGCCACGGCAGCGGGGCTGAGCGGGCATCCCCGGGAGCAGCCAGCGGGGCTCCGATGGACCGCTGCCACGGAAGCGGGGCTGGGCGGGCAGCCCCGGGGGCGGCCAGCGTTCAGCGGGCAGCGGGGTTGCCGACCTTTGGCTTTCATAAGACGAAGATCGGGGGTGAACCAAGGGGCGGGGACGGTGAAAGAAACATATCTGTTTTTTAACGGCGCAAGGGAATTGAGAATTGAGAATTGAGAAGTCCGGTGTTATAATGAGAGACCAGATCAACAGGGGTGGATAGGTTGTGGATGTCAGAGAGGCAGAATGAGTGGATACTTGAAGTGAGAGTGGCAGGGTTAATGTTTTTTATGTTCCGGAATGAAATGAGCCGTGGTGTTTTAGAGATGGAGAGAGTGAGTTTCACTGTAAATGAGAGGAGAAAGTGGTCAGTCATGGGGAGTTCATCAGCTGTAATATGAAGGGGTGTGACACCAGAGCAGCAGATTAAATCTGGTTGGTATTGTCCATGTGTATATTGAAATCACCCATCAAAATTATGTTAGGAGAGAGAGAGGATAGATGGGTGAGGAAAGCAGAAAAATCTATTAAAAAGTCACTATTCGGTTTAGGGGGACGTTGGACAGTAGCAATGATGGTTGGAGTGGGACGGGCACAGACACCGGCGAGACTTTCCAACTCTCGCGATAGATTATCGTGATACTTCCTCCCCGGCCGGAGCCACGGGGTTGACAGGTGTAAACAAACCCACTAGGAGTGGAATCGTTCAGCTGGGAATAGTCCTCGGGCTGTTGCCACGTCTCGGTCAAGCAGAGAAAGTCCAACTTACGGTCGGTGATGAGGTCCTGGATGAGATGGCCCTTGCCCGTCAGAGAGCGAATGTTGAGCAGAGCACATTTGAGAGCGTTGTCGCAGCTGGTGGTGGTGCTAGCCGACCGACCCAGGCGGGCCAGCACGCCGTGGTCGACTGCCCGGCTAGTGGAGCGTGGAGGGCGACGAGACCGGTGTCGAGAGCTGGACCAGATGGACTTTATTGCTGTTGAGCTGTTGTGGTGAAAACTCCGGTGGGACCCTCGGTGGATGTATCTCCGGCGAGGCTGGAAGGTGATGTCCGGGTGAAGGTGGAGAGCCTCGGGCGTAGGTCCAGGCAGGTGACAGCGCAGCTGGAGCAGGTTGGTGGCCGAGTATTGAAGCAGACCCGCGACTGGCAAGTGAGCGGGCAGTAGAAAGAGCCACAGACATACGAGTAGGATGAATGTCCTACCGGACCTCATTGTGAACGAGGACTCGGGCAGCGTCGACGGCCAGAGAAAACGCCAGGTGGGGCTCAAGCCAGGACAGGACAGGTGAGCGGTAGTTGGGACAACCGCAGGCGATAGTGCCGGCAAATTGCCGGAGTATTCTTAATGAGGGCAATTGCACTGTCCGATTGAGTCATAAACCAAGTCATGAACGTTAAAAAGTTAAAAAGTCACCGGCGAGCAGCGGCAGCAGTCGTGCCAGCGTTCACTCGCTCCGGACGTCCCGGATAATAATATTCTTCTGCGTGCAAGCAGAGTCACAAAGGCCAATATGTTTTTATAACTTTTCCTTACTATAGAATGTCTTCGGTCTGTGATACCAAATATAGCTACTACTGCATTGGGTTGGAAATCAGTATTGAGCGCCTCGGATAGTGTTTTAAAGATCATAGACCAGTAAGTGACCAGAGCAGGGCATGACCAAAACATATGGGTTAAATTGGCAGGGGTGTGATGGCATCTGTTACAACTAGCATCTGAATTAGGATATATTTTAGCTAATCTTGCTTTGGAAAAGTGAGTCCGGTGTAGAACTTTAAATTGTATTATACTTAATTTTGCACAAGAAGTGCTGTCATTCACTCTTTGTAAAGCACAGTTCCACATGTCATCTTCCACGTCTTTCCCCAATTCATCTGCCCAGTCCGCCCTTATCTTCACGATGGTTATGGTTTTAAGAGAAGCTATACAATCATGTATTCTAGAAATTAGCCTTTTTGAATTAAACAGGGATTCTAGCAGATCATCTAAGCCTGACACTGAAGAGAAATTTGGAAAGTTGGGGTCATGGGTCATAAGGAAGTGGCGTACTTGAAAATATCGAAATAGGCTAGATCGAGGAAGGCCAAATTTTTGTGATATTTTGTGAATTGAAACTGGCAAATACACAATTTATGTACATATATCTTTAAATTTAGAAATGCCTTGTCTTCGCCAAAAAAATAATGTAGCATCTATTCTAGCTGGGGGGAAGAGGTGGTTATTGCATATAGGGCTTAAGCTAAGAATATGTTTGCAACCAAAGTGCCGTCTCATTTGAAACCAGATCTTCAAAGTAATGATGACAATTGGGTTGTTTGTGAACTGGGAAATAGAAACGGGAAGATTGGAAGTGACCAGGGCGGTGAGAGATGTTGAGATGCATGATGTAGCTTCATAGTGGCACCAGTCTGTATCTGGAGTATCAGTATGAAGCCAAAACATTATTTTTTGAACATTTGCAGCCCAATAGTAGTAAAAAAGATTAGGAAGAGCTAGGCCTCCCTGTAATTTAGGCCTCTGTAGAAGCTCTATATGTACCCTAGGGTTTTTGCCATTCCAAATAAAAGAAATAAAGGCGCTATCAATACCTTTAAACAAAGACCTAGGAAGGTGAAGTGGGATACATTGAAACAGGTAGAGGAATTTGGGGAGCACACTCATCTTAATGAAATTCACTTTACCTGCCAAGGACAAGTGGAGTGTTCTCCATTTCTTTAGATCTAATTTGACTTTATCAAGTAGAGGAGCAAAATTTTCCTGGTAGAGGTTTTTCATATCTCTAGTGATGTTAATGCCCAAATATTTAAAGCCGTTTCTAGACATTTTAAACGGTAAAATATTATCCTGAATTTGAAGAGCCAAGTTGTTAACAGGGTAGCATTCACTTTTACTAAAATTCAGTTTGTACCCGGAGAATTTACCAAATCTTAACAGAGCATGGATGATATGAGGTACACTAAGAACAGGGTTCGAGACAAATAATAGTAAATCATCTGCATATAAGCTTAGTCTATGCTCATCTCCTCCTCTAAGAATTCCACTTATTGATGGCAATGATTTGAGTGTGATGGATAAGGGCTCTATGGCCAAGGCAAATAACAGTGGGCTAATTGGACATCCCTGACGGGTCGCTCTCGACAGGGTGAAGTACTGTGATTGCCTGCCGTTTGTAACCACAGAGGCCTTGGGTGAGCTGTAAAGAAGTTTGATCCATGAAATAAAATTTGGACCATACCCAAATTTCTTTAAACACGTGAACAAATATTCCCACTCAACCCTGTCAAAAGCTTTCTCTGCGTCCAGCGAGATGACCACCTCAGGTACCTCACTGGACGCAGGGGAGTGAATAATGTTCAAAAGCCGTCGGATATTTGTAAATGAGTGTCGGCCCAAAATGAAACCGGTTTGGTCAGCAGAGATCACATCAGTCATTGTGGTTTCTAGGCGTAGGGCAAGAGCTTTAGCTAGGATCTTCACGTCACTGTTTAGGAGGGAGATGGGTCGATATGAACCACATTCTGTATTCTCTTTACCTGGCTTAAGCAGGAGAATAATCTATGCCTCAGTGAGTGTTTGTGGTAATGACCCATGGGATATAGAATCCATAAACATTTCAAGTAGAATTGGGGATAGTTTCTTAGAAAAACTCTTAAAAAATTCTATTGGATAGCCGTCGGGGCCAGGTGTCTTACCACTTTGCATTGCCATTATTGCTTTAATAATTTCAGACAGTTGCAATGGGAGTTCGGTCTTAGTCTTATCCGTTACCTTTATGGAGGGAGCCTAGAGATCGCAAAAGAAATGTTCCATATCAGTTCTATCACTGGTCGCCTCTGATGTATACAGGTTAGAATAAAATGAGGTGAATGTTTCATTAATTTCTCCCGGGTCAATAGTTAAATCACCATTTGGTTTCTTTATTTGTGAGATTTGTTGAGAAACAGATTGGGACTTAAGTTGGTGTGCTAAAAGGCGGCCAGCTTTTTCTCCATGCTCATAGGCATATCCACGTGATTTTAACAACATTTTTTCTGTTTTACCGGTTGACAACAGGTTGTATTGAGTTTGAAGGTCAAGCTTTTTTTTATAGAGTTCAGGGGATGGAGACGTAGAGTACTGAGAGTCTACTGCGCTTATTGATTCAATAAGCTGGTCTTGTTCAAGTCTACGCATCTTATTGATTCTTGCTGAATATGATATAATCTCACCTCTGATCACAACCTTCAGTGTCTCCCAAAGCAATGAGGAGGAGATGTTATCTTTTTTATTGGATTCTATAAAGTTATCAATTTCTTTGTTTATCAAATCACAAAATGAACTATCAGCCAGTAAGGTTTTGTCTAATTTCCAAGGAGGACGTTCCGAAATGTTAGGAGGAAACACAAGATCTAGTAAAACTGGGGCGTGGTCAGATTCAACTATGGTTGAATAATCAGCTCTTGTGACAAAGGGAAGAAGGTTTCTATCAATAAAAAAATAGTCTATTCTGCTGTATGAGTGGTGAACTGGGGAAAAGAAGGAGAAGGATTGACCAAGTGGAAAAAGAGAGCGCCAGGGGTCAACACCTCCTATTTGATCCATAAAAAAGATAAAGATTTTTACATTTTTGAGGGGTCTGTAGATTTAGGATTAGAGCGGTCCAGTATTGGGTTAATTGTGCAATTCAGATCACCCCCTAAAATTAATTGTTGTGAATTTATGTCTGGTATTAATGAGAAAACTCTACTCATGAATTTATCATCATCCCAGTTTGGGGCATATATATTAACCAAAACGACAGGTTTGTGGAAAAGTAGCCCAGAGACCATGACAAAGCGCCCCTGTGGGTCAGAAATAACAGTGGTAGCACTGAACTGAATTTTTTTATGTATCAATATACCTGTCCCACGTGTTTTGGAATTGAAACTTGAGTGGAACATCCACCCAAGCTTCTCTGAGTCTAATTTGATCTTTTAACACCAAATGAGTTTCTTGAAGAAATGCAATTTCACATTTTAAGCAAACAGCTTTTGACCATGATAATATATGTTATATTATATAGATATCTAAATATAATATAATATTATTTAGATATAGAGCTCCAGGACTCCCGCCGGAGCACCCGGAGTGTTCAGTGTTCCACTGTGAACACTAGCTCATGGTACCGTGGCCGCAAGCTGCTCAGGGCCACACCCCCACCATCCACCTTGACCCGCCTCTAAAAACGGAGCGTTTGTGGAGCGTTCATTGTGGGACTGGCTCGTAGTGGCTGTAACTCTGCACCAAGGCTGAATTTCTTAAACGTCTTCAAGTACTGCATTAGGGGCCCACTAATACCTATATTAAAGCATCCATAAAATAGCATGCCATGGGACCTTTAACATTTCATCGACTAATAATGCGTTAAAACACATCCATCTCGAAGACGAGTTTGTTCAGAATCAGCTGCTTATCGCAGGTTGGCTGACTAGATTTCCTTCTCATTCATTCTGTAGCGTCACAGTGCATTTGTCTGTTGAAGCTCAGCGTCCATCCACTTCAATGGGGCTGCATAGAACAGCTTTTTTTAGTGGGTCGAAAGTCGACGGTCATTGGATAATTCTGCGATTATGTCCTTCCCATGGACGCTCAGCGTCTCTGGGGGTGAATGGAGGAGTGGGCTGGCCTGGACGCTGAGCTTCTGCATGATGATTGGAGGGTTGCAAACGACTGAGTTGCCGTTTGATTGACATGGAGTTGGACAGTGCAATGCCTCAGCTTTACAAACTGTTCTCATTAGTGGCAACAATCGGAACTACTAACTGCAGGTGTTTGTGTGTGTGAAAGTAGCTTCTCCTGTTTAAAGTGGCTCAAGTCCTACACCTGTAACACAATGGGCCAAGGCCGTTTAAGCAGCCTAGCTCTGCTGGCCATGAGAGGACACTGGTCAAGTCACTGGAAAAGGAACAGAGAGCAGAATTTACATATAAATAAATTGACAATTTATATGATGTAGGCCGAAAATGAGCTTCCCCTCTTTGAAAGACCAGCAGCCGCCACTGTGTAGAAGGTAGTAAAGGTACCTGTAGAAGGTGTCGTAAAGGTACCTGTAGAAGGTGTAGTAAAGATACCTGTAGAATGTAGTAAAGGTACCATTAGGTGTAGTAAAGTTACCTGCAGAAGGTAGTAAAGGTACCTGTAGAAGAAAGTAAAGATACCTGTAGAATATAGTAAAGGTACCTGCAGAAGGTAGTAAAGGTACCTGTAGAAGGCAGTAAAGGTTCCTGTAGTAGGTGTAGAAAAGGTACCTGCGGAAAGTAGTAAAGGTACCCGTAGAAGGTAGTATAGGTACCTGTAGAAGGTAGTAAAGTAGATGGTAGTAAAGGTACCTGTAGATGGTAGTAAAGGTACCTGTAGAAGGTAGTAAAGGTACCTGTAGATGCTAGTAAAGGTTCCTGTAGTAGGTGTAGTAAAGTTACTTGTATAAGGTAGTAAAGGCACCTGTAGAGGGTGTAGTAAAGGCACCTGTCCAAAAGGGGTTACAGTACCTGTATAAGGTTGATGGTCTGCTTGATGTACATACACTCGAGGACCTGCATTTTAGGAGAAACGGCCGTAGAGACAAAGTCCACCAGATCCTGAAGGAGACAGAGGAGGACAGTTGAGGACATCAACGACAAAGTAATAAACTCTCTCTTTCTTTCCTTTCTACTCTCTCTAAATCCTCACTCCTTATCATTGTATTCTCTGTTCATCCGTCTCATAATTTCCTATCCACTCTCCTCTCCTTACCCTCTCTCTCCCGTCCTCTCCCTCTTCTTACCTATCCACTCTCCTCTCTCTAACCTCTCTCCCATCTTCTCCCTCTTCTCTCCTCCCCTTCCTCTCCCTCTAATTATCTCTCCACTCTCCTCTCCCTACCCTCTCTCTCTAGTCCTCTCCCTTTTCTATCCTCTCTTCTACTCCCCTCTCCTTACCTCTCCACTCTCCTCTCCCTACCCTCTCTCTCTAGTCCTCTCCCTCTTCTCTCCTCTCTCCTCCTTCCCTCCCCACCCCACCTGGTAAGATCCGTTGAAGCAGTCCTGTAGTGGCTGGGCCTGGTTTTGGGGCAGGGCCTGTAGCCAGGCCTGCAGGATGGGCCTCCAGTCCAGCACAGAGGAGCTCATGAACACCATCCCGTTGCGGGACACCGTGGCTGGGGAGGCGTTGTCGATGTTGTGGGGCTCAAACACCACCTGCGTAAGGAGTGGTTTCAGACATGTGTCGATAAAAGAATCAATCACTCTAGGGTTTGGAGCAGTATATAAAAAATAATATATCTTCTTAACTTCTCAACGTTTACTTATTCTATATTAAACTATTCAACATTAATTAAATTTCACATGAAAATACAGATATACAGCATACATAGACAGAGGAAACATTGACATTTAATAAAATAACAAGTACAATAACAAAATAAAAACTGAAGGAAAAAAGGAAAAAAGGAAAAAATAGAACACCTGAAAACAAAACTGTCCTGTCTATTTTAGTACTCCCCCATAATAATCCCCCAGACAGCTCACATAAATTCCTCATACTTCATGCCTAATGTTGACATGAAAATACTTTATACTAGTACGGAGCCGCCAAAGTGACATGAAGGAAAAAAAACGACCGACTCCCCTTGGGAGCGGGTCTGCGGACTCCAGCCCCGCCGGACCAACACACACACACACACACACACACACACACACACACACACACACACACACACACACACACACACACACACACACACACACGCAGCCTAACTCTAGCCCCAGGAAAGGAGCGACACAAACGGCGAAACGCTGGTCCGTGTCCCCCTCGGGAGCGGGTCTGCGGACTCCAGCCCCGCCGGACCAACACACACACACACACACACACACACACACACACTCGCAGCCTAACTTTAGCCCCAGGAAAGGAGTGACACAAACGGCGAAACACTGGTCCGTGTCCCCCTCGGGAGCAGGTCCCCCCACTCCAGCCTCGCCAGGCTAGAGGCTGGAGGCTGCAGGCTGGAGTCCACGGACCCGCTCCCGAGGGGGACACCGTGTACCCCTCGGGAGCGGGTCTGCCCACTCCAGCCTCGCCAGCCTCGCTCCTTTCCTGGGGCTAGAGTTAGGCTGTGCGTGTGTGTGTGTGTGTTGGTCCCGAGGGGGGCACAGATCAGCGGTTGGGTGCGTGTGGGTCTGGCGGGGCTGGATCAAGATCTCGCAAATCAAAGTCAAAATCTCGCAAATCAAAGTCAAAATCTCGCAAATCAAAGTCAAGATCTCGCAAAATACAGTCAAGATCTCATAAAATAAAGTTGAGATCTCGCAAAATAAAGTCAAGATCTCGCAAAACTATAGTAAGTGTTTGTTGCCAGTACATGTTTTGTTTTTTTTCCCTTCATGTCACTTTGGCGGCTCCGTAATACTTGAAATATAAAGTGATTGAAAATGTTGATCTTCCCCCAGTTGTTATTACCCTGAATCCCCTGTCCAACAAAAAAAGTAAGTTACTGTTCCAGGTGTGAAATAAACAGCAGCAGGGGGCAGTGATTCACCTTGCAGCAGGGAGCCATGGCGATGCGGTCTCCGTTGGCAAGGGTCAAGGTTTTATTGTCATCAAGAACCGAGTTTAGGTTCTCGATCCAGATTGCGTCCACTGGACCGTCCAGGACGATCCATATGTTTTCCCCCTGGATAACACACACACACAACATCAATATTACAATATAGGTTTATTGGTTAAGTCATGTTTCTACATGGGCTCATATTTTAGAGCTGGTTGCTAGGAGACGTTTTTGGATGCTCAACAAAGCTGCTAGAGCGTTTTTGGATGCTCAACAGAGCTGCTAGAAAAAAAGAGTGTGTGCATCTGTTTTTATGTGTGTTTCTATGTGTATTTGCTTATTTAAGAGATTGTCTTGTGTGTGTGTGTGTGTGTGTGTGTGTCAAGTGATTTTAATCCTTGCTGTGTTTTAACCCTCACTTGACGGGGTGGTACTGATCTGAATCTGTGACTGGGTTCACTCCACAATAACCAGGCCTTTTTTGAACTCTTTATCCTTTTATTTCTTTTGATTGTCCACAAGCCAGGCATATAGCATAGTGTAGTATAGTGTAGGTGAAAAACCTTAAAACAGGAAAACACCAAATTTTACAATCATGCAAAATTCTTGTGAACAGCAGGACTCAAAATAATCAGTTCTCAAACATTGTTTAAACAGCTCAAGCTTCAGTGCATACATAAGAGGTGTAACCATGTTTAACTAAATTACAACACAGACATGATACTAATGGAGCATAATGAATTAATAAATACTAATCAAATACACAATACAAAAGTAGCAGCGAGTGAGTTAATTTAATAAATATATAAATATAAATACATAAATATCTATATAAATATCCACAATACATGTTCACACTTATCAATGTAATACTTTAGCTATTAAATGTTTGTAGTAATTAAATACCCCAATTTCCCCGTTTAAATAGTCCCTGTAGAAAAATAAACCAACACTCTTAAACCATGTCTTCACAAATAGTTCAATCACTCAAATACAACAGCATCCCACATATAAGAATTGAGCCGTCTAAAACACTGAATTAAACTCATTGTAACACCATAGTTTAACAATACACATCGCACACCGTGAATGAAGCACTCTGTGAATATTTGCTTACAAACAATGAGGCTACAGCCCACACACGCAAATGTTTGTTTCTAAATGTATCCAAATGTATCTAAATGCCACGATAACGTGCAGCAGCGGCAGCAGCAACTAGTAACACTCGCAACAATGTAACAAAAGGAGATCGCGGTCTTACCGGCTGTCAGTTCAGAGTTTTCTCAGTACTTATTTGCACACAGCGCGGGGAATCATTTACAATGGATACAAAGTTTCCTTTTTTGTTTGAGTCTGCCGCGTCAATGGCGATTTGCCAGTTTTAAGCACACATCAAAGGAAGTGTCCGTTGTTCCGGGTGCACACAAGTAGCGATTTTTTGTTCCGCCTGACTGCACTCAGCAAAAGGGGGCGTTTGCCGCGACACCTCCCACTCAACCTCTTCGTATTTAGACTAATAGGTTGCAGAATTTAAAGGCGAAAGCAAACACTACAGAGCTTATACTACTTGCTCCTCTACAGGCAAAAGAACTAGAAGTCGTCTGACATCTCTATGCAACACCACTCCATTTGGCCTCTCTTTCCAGTCACTGGAAGCTTGGGACTGGACTGCTGGCTTTTGATGCTGAACTGAGGCACAGTTTCCAGGTGAAACAAGAACTTCAACATCTCTTACGATGCCCTTTTTATCTGGTGCCACAGCGACAACTCTTCCCAGCCTGAACTGACCCCGCAGGGCATTTTGGTCACATAGCCACACAACATCCCCCACGGCGACATTTCTCTCTGTGGTGTGCCATTTGGATCTAATGAACAGATTTGGGCCGGCAAGCTGGCACCACTCTTTCCAAAAGTCATTCACTTGGGTTTGAATTTCCCGAAGGCGTCTGTAGGGGTAGTTGTCAAAATTAAAAGACTTGAAGTCACCACTGCGAGATGCTCGCCCTAGAAGGAGCGTGTTTGGTGTGATGTATTGAATGCGACCCTCTCGACTCTGTATTCTTGCATCAATAGGCCGCTCATTGGCCAGGTTTGCTGCCACATGGAGGGCCGTGAGGAACTCATTGAAGGTAAGGTTTGCCGACTTGCCCATACTCTGAAGAGCCCTCTTGGTAACTTTTACTGCAGCTTCAGCAGCCCCATTTCGATGCGGTGAATCGGCAGGTACCACTTTCCATGTCCAGCTTGTCCCATTTCTTACAGCATACTCTTCCAGGCTTGCTATATCTTGGCTTCGCAAGAAGGCATACAAATCTTCCAGCGGGGACCTGGCACCAATGAAGTTGGTCCCAGGGTCTGACCAAACCTTAAGGGGGTGGCCCCTGATGGCTGTGAACCTTTGGTAGGTCATTAGGAAACTCTCTGTGGACATACTGCTGGCCAGATCGACATACAGAGCCCGGCTCGCCATGCAGCAGAAGATGACCCCCCAGACTTTCATGGACACTCTTCTCTTCACATCGTCTCTCACCAGGTATGGCCCGAACAGATCAACGGATGTAAACTGGAATGGTGCCGCAGGTCTTGACCTTTCTACTGGTAGGTCACCCATCACTTGCTGGCATACTCGAGCCCTTGCTTTTTTGCAGAGGATGCACCGGTTAACAACCTTTTGAGCCAGTCTTCTTCCTTGCACAATCCAAGCTCTCTGCCGCATCCTTAGCAGCGTCCCAGCAACCCCTTCATGCCCTTCCTGATGACTTTGGCGTGCTAATAGAGTTCCCAGCCAGGTGTCAAAGGGTAACAGTGGAACAGCAGAGCAGTCTTCTCTGAAATACTGGATTCTGCCTCCGCACAGTAACAGTCCACTAGCTTCATCCCTATACACAACCAGCCTGTCCGTTGTAGTGCTGGGAAAGGTAACGCCTTCTTGAGCTGCCAGACAGAGATCTCGGAAGGCATCTTCCCTCTCGGTCACAGTGACAATGCCAGTCAACGGAATCGCCTCCCACTCTGATCTTCCCATGGCTCTGACACGAAGAAACTTTTTTGCCGCCCTCCAGACCAACGAAAGTGACTTTATTAGTTGCATTAGGTTACTAAAGCGCTTGATATATAACAGATTCGTAGCTGCAGCCCCGGCAGATGGCCTATGCAGGCTTGTCAGATCTGTAATTGGATCCTGCTTGGGCTCTTTCTTTGCTCCGGCCCGGGTGAGGGCGGCAGCGAAAGCCTTCTTTTGGATCCGTATGAGATTTTCTCTCGCTTTGACAGCAACATCCTTGGCGGACTTCACTGGCCACTCACTCTCTGGGAGACTTAAGAACTTAGGACCCAGCTGCCACTCTGTGCCTTCATCCAGCTCTTCAGGGCTTGCCCCTCTTGAGATAATGTCTGCTATATTGAGTGGCCCAGGGATCCACCACCAGTCTTGGACGTTTGTACTGCCTTGAATTTCCCCAATTCTATTTGCAAAGAACGTTTGGTAGCCATAGCTTTCACGTTGGATAGCTCCTAGGACTGTCTGGCTATCAACGAAGTGATACCACCTCTCCACTCGAATCCTGCAGTGCTTCTGGAAATACTTTTTCAGACGTGCAGCGTAGACAGCTCCACAGACCTCAGCCTTAACAGCGTCCCCCTTGTGGTCTAAAGGCGTCAACCTGGCCTTGGACTCGACTAGCCGTATGGTGACATCTTGTGGTAGTTTCCACCGCAGGTACAGTACAGCACCATACGAGCGCTCGCTACCATCAGAGAATGTGATGCCACAGGGCTCAGCGCATGGGTCAGGTGGTGTCAAGGCTCTGATGAATCTCAAACGTCCGAGCTCAGCATAATCTTCAAACAGGCAAACGGCGTCTTCCCGGAGGCCCTCAGACAAAGGTGCATCCCATGTATTTTCCGATGAGCTGTACTTGCCCTTAGCTTCTTGAAAAGCTCTCCTCACCAGGATGGCTCCCTTCTGCTTGACAGGTGTCACAAGACCGAGGGGATCGTACAGCCCAGATACTTGACTTAAGAGCTCTCTTCGGGTGAGTGGATTTGGCACCTGCGCCCTTACTTCATCCTTGGACAGATTTTCTCCCAGTCTCATCTTCTTTTTCTTTCTGGAGAAATTTACAGCTGCCATTAAGTGAAGTTTGTCACCCTCAGGATCATAACCAAGACCCAGAGCTTTATTGTTCTCCTCTGAGAGCTGGTTCGGAAGGACCAGCATCAAGGGTTCTTTCCTTTCCAGGTCCTTGGATTCTGGCCTCCCACTTTGGCCTGAGTAGACCCACGGCTTCATGTAAAATCCACCTGCTTCTAGGATTTGCTCAACATTTGCTGTTATTTGCCTCAGCTGGCTCAAATCATTTTGAGAGGTCAGGATGTCGTCTACATAGGCATCTTGTTCCAGCACACGGCGCTCTTCAGCAAGATGGTTGAACATGGGCAGGCTTGCCGTCTCACGCATGGCGACTTGTGCGATGCAGCCTGCTGGTTTGTCGCCAATGTTGACCCTAGTGATGGCATACTCCTGAATGTCCTCATCCTCTGAGTCTCTCCACAAAAAGCGATGAAGATGCACTTCTTGGTCTTCAAGCCATACAGAATTGTACATTTTCTTAATGTCCCCCAGCGCAGCAAAAACACCTTGCCGGAACCGCATAAGGACAGCACGGATGTCGTTGAGGACGTCTGGGCCCTTGAGGAGTAGGTCGTTCAGGCTTTGACCTCTGAATCTCTGGCTACTGTTCCATACGAGGCGGACCGGCGTTGTAACAGAGTGAGGGTTTGGTGCAATTAGGTGGCTAATGTACCATACAGGTCCAGACCAGTCGTCCAACTCTTCCTTTGACAACTTGACAGCAGCATTCCGCTTAACCATGTCATGGACTTGCGCCTTATAGGCCACTTTCCATTCCATCTCCCTTGCCAGCTGTTTTTCGGTCCTCAGGAATGTTGCTTCAACAGCTCTCCTATTATTGGGCAGTGTTGCCGGGTCTTCCATCCAGGGGTACTTTGCATGCCAATGTGGCTTCTCACTGTGATGATCTTTGGCAACATATGTCAGTCCACTTTTTATTTGCTCCAGTTCACGCTCCTCAGAAATGGTCATCTCCTTTCCTCCCGGTTGGCAATTTCCACATCTACAGCCACCACACCTGGGCTCGCAGGCGGCCCCGATACTGTCCCACTTCCACCAATCTATAAAATCCCGACTGGCTGCGGACGTAGTGGCTTGGGTGAGTCCAGGAGGCTGAACGGCGCAATCACTGGTAATCTCCTTGTATTCAGCGGCTGCTGCCCGCATGGAGCGTGCAAAATGCGTTCTGGAGTCGTGAGCCGTGACTGTTGCGTCTTCCAAAAGATCTGGATGAGAACCACCCACTGTTTTACCGAGGGGACCATCCCACAGGACAAGGTCGCCAACGGAGCGCACCTTCTGAGGGACGAGCTGGCCTTCCTTATGGCTGATGAGGAGCTTGATTTTGGTGGGACGGACAAGTTCATTAAGGGAAACGTCTGGAAATATTTTTTGCAGTCTTTTTGGTGACACATAACGG
This sequence comes from Micromesistius poutassou, assembly GCF_964030765.1. NCBI lineage: Eukaryota > Metazoa > Chordata > Actinopteri > Gadiformes > Gadidae > Micromesistius > Micromesistius poutassou. The sequence goes on from NC_140281.1 coordinate 7,199,603, forward strand.
TTAACCTCTGCAATACTATCCAGCCCGTAGCAAACAAGCTGGTGTGCTCTCAGGGTTCCCTTTGGGGTTGTGACTCGTATCTTCAATAGATAGCGCTTGGTCTGAACAGTTACTTGCATCCCGCCAACTCCATGGACTATAAGCGTTACATCTTCGCTTCTTAAATCCAGTTCACCCGCAGCTTCATGGGTGATGTAATTGGTGTCGGACGCCAAGTCTATCAAAGCCCCAACTTTTTGCCCAGCATTTGCAGTAACCTCGAGGATCATCATTATGACCGGGAACTCCTCCAGGCCACTTTCTGCGAGTAGATTCTGCTTTGGTTGCACGGCTGCACTGAACGTCTTTGAGACAGAGTTGCAGAACACGTTTCGACACCGTTGGGCTAAGTCAGGGGGCAGGTTAGACAGGAATTCTTCCTGGCTCTCCGTGCACTTCTTTTCATTGCTTCTCGCTGGACCGGACATCAACCTCCTTGGCCCATCGTCCTTGCTGACGACCTTGGAGCAGAGGTAGTAGTGGTGACCTGGGCCTTGAGTGCCCTTGCACCCTTCATTTCTGCACAGGAAGGTGGTCCTACACTCTTCATCATGATCATGCACCTCGAGACACCTCCCGCAAGCACCAAGCTTCTTCACTGCTTCCTTTTTCTCTGCTACTTTGAGTGTTTTAAACTTTTTGCAGTAGTACAGCTTCCTTCTGTGGCCCCTCTCTCCACAGACAATGCAAGATGCTTGTGAGCCTGATGAGCTGGTGGCCTTTGTTCGGGCGTGCTTCTGCGGGATTCTTGCCTCTCTCTTATTGGGGTCATCATCCCTTAACTGGTCCAATTGCTCATATATTTTCTCCTGACTTCTCAGGAACTTCAGAAGCATGTCGAACCTGTCCTCAGGTGATACGGTCTCCTCCTCCCCTGATAAATATACCAGCCACTCCTTCTTCAGGCTTTCTGGCAGCTTGCTCTCCAGGGACTTTGTGACGAGTGGATTCTTCAGGGCACCCGTATTCCCCAATGCACTGAGGTCGTACAAAGCTTTTACAATGACCTGAATCATGTCCACAATCTTCCTGGGTTGGTAGCTTTTTACTGGTGGAAGTGCCTGCAGTTCCTCTACAATCTCCAAGGCAATTGCAGATTTATTGCCAAAACGGTTCTCGAGGACACGGAAGATTTCGTCCGCCGTTACATATGTTGACAGGCGAAGATCTCTTGCCACCTTCTCCTCGAGACTGTCCAACAGCTGGAACTTCCTCACCTCCCTGGACCCGGTAGGTTCCCCTTGTTTCTGGAGTGCCTCCCATTCCTTTTTCCAGAGGTAGAAGTTCCTCTTGCATCCATCGAAATGTGGGAGCGCTGTTGCCCTCAATCTGATGGTTGGCCTCAATTGCGACAGTTGTGGGGTTTCTTCAGGGGACCATCGATCGTGCTCTAGCTTTGCCTGTAATAGGTTAGCTTTCCCTGAGACCAATTCAAGCAGCCATCTCTCCACGCCCCTTAGGCGCTGCTGAATGTCAGGCCGCTCTGCGTCTGGGATCCAGCGACTCCATCGGCAGATGGCCTCTTTGGCTGCTCTCACCAGCCCCTCGAGGTTGTTGAGCATGAGTTCATACACTTCCAACTTCACACTGGATTGGTTGGACGACAGGCGCTTGCACTCTTTTTCAGCGCCCTCTAGTGCCAGGGACAGTTCGAAGTTGCCAAAGTTTGCCCATAGCGCTTTCTGGACGACCGTCTCTACCTCATCCAGCTTCTGCTCACATTCATCGGCAGTCTTCTTGATGTCCGCCCTCACGTTCTCTTCAGATGCTGACTCCACTTCCTCCATCCAAGCAGTTTCAACCACCTCATTTGCCTGCATCACCTTGTCAGCTTCTAGCGCAACTTTGTTAAAGGCTTCCATTAGTTCTCCTGCTGACATTTTCGTGCAAGACTTCACAACTGAGTTTGCCAGCCGGGAGAACCGCTGTTTGGTACTCGTCCTTTCTCTCTTTAACTGCTGCAGTGACTTTGACTCTGACATTTTTGGGCTAAGGGCGGAGTTTGGCAGGAGCTGTGGGCGGAGTTTGGCAGGAGCTGCGCAGGCGGGGTTTGCCAGGAGCTGCGCGGGCGGGGTTTGCCAGGAGCTGCGGGGGCGGGGTTTGCCAGGAGCTGCGCGGGCGGGGTTTGCCAGGAGCTGCGCGGGCGGGCTTTGCCAGGAGCTGCGGGGGCGGGCTTTGCCAGGAGCTGCGGGGGCGGGCTTTGCCAGGAGCTGCGGGCAGGGTTTGATGTAAGCTTCAGAAATCAGTCTTGAAGCGGTTTTTCACTGTCAAGTGATTTTAATCCTTGCTGTGTTTTAACCCTCACTTGACGGGGTGGTACTGATCTGAATCTGTGACTGGGTTCACTCCACAATAACCAGGCCTTTTTTGAACTCTTTATCCTTTTATTTCTTTGGATTGTCCACAAGCCAGGCATATAGCATAGTGTAGTATAGTGTAGGTGAAAAACCTTAAAACAGGAAAACACCAAATTTTACAATCATGCAAAATTCTTGTGAACAGCAGGACTCAAAATAATCAGTTCTCAAACATTGTTTAAACAGCTCAAGCTTCAGTGCATACATAAGAGGTGTAACCATGTTTAACTAAATTACAACACAGACATGATACTAATGGAGCATAATGAATTAATAAATACTAATCAAATACACAATACAAAAGTAGCAGCGAGTGAGTTAATTTAATAAATATATAAATATAAATACATAAATATCTATATAAATATCCACAATACATGTTCACACTTATCAATGTAATACTTTAGCTATTAAATGTTTGTAGTAATTAAATACCCCAATTTCCCCGTTTAAATAGTCCCTGTAGAAAAATAAACCAACACTCTTAAACCATGTCTTCACAAATAGTTCAATCACTCAAATACAACAGCATCCCACATATAAGAATTGAGCCGTCTAAAACACTGAATTAAACTCATTGTAACACCATAGTTTAACAATACACATCGCACACCGTGAATGAATCACTCTGTGAATATTTGCTTACAAACAATGAGGCTACAGCCCACACACGCAAATGTTTGTTTCTAAATGTATCCAAATGTATCTAAATGCCACGATAACGTGCAGCAGCGGCAGCAGCAACTAGTAACACTCGCAACAATGTAACAAAAGGAGATCGCGGTCTTACCGGCTGTCAGTTCAGAGTTTTCTCAGTACTTATTTGCACACAGCGCGGGGAATCATTTACAATGGATACAAAGTTTCCTTTTTTGTTTGAGTCTGCCGCGTCAATGGCGATTTGCCAGTTTTAAGCACACATCAAAGGAAGTGTCCGTTGTTCCGGGTGCACACAAGTAGCGATTTTTTGTTCCGCCTGACTGCACTCAGCAAAAGGGGGCGTTTGCCGCGACAGTGTGTGTGAGAGGGAGAGAGAGAAAAAGAGAGAGAGAAAGAGAAAGAGCGAGAAAGAGAACGAGAGAGAGAGAGGGACCTTTCTGAAGTGAGGCAGCATGCCGAGGAAGCCACAGTTCTGCATTGTGTGTGTGTATGCGCACACGAGCGAGAGAAATACACGTTTAAATGTATTTATTTGACCACCAACTATATGCCCTGTTAATGTTGAACCCACCAAAGCTCAAGCCTAAAGCTCAAGGGAGCATGGGTTTTCAACCTAACCCAATGAGCACCTCTACCCCGCAGTAGAAGCTGCAGCCCATTCCGGGGCACGTCTCCACCTGGCGTTTTTGATGCCTTTTTTTTCTCTCAGTTGATCAATTTAAATGGCCTGGATGAGTGAGTCCGCACGGGGTGAATACGCCTCAGGTTTAAAAACAAGGGCTGCCCTGGCCTCGAACCGACAGCCTCACCTTCTTGGCCTTCAGCGTCTTCCTCCAGAGGGTGGAGAAGATGCCGTCCGTCCAGTCGTTGGTGCTGACGTCCAGAGTGCCGAACATCTGGGGCGCGCTTATGGACTTGGGGTTCATCCTCATCTCCCTGTGGGGGGCGCCGCACTCCGTCATGGCCCTCATCAGGGTGTTGATGCAGGAGGTCTTCCCCGCGCCGCTCGGACCCAGGGTCATCATACCTGATGGACACACACACACACACACACACACACACACACACACACAGATAAACACGCACACACACACACACACACACACAGATAAACACACACACACACAGATAAACACACACACACACACACACACAGATAAACACGCACACACACACACACACACACACACAGATAAACACGCACACACACACACACACAGATAAACACACAGATGAACACACACACACGCACACACACAGATAAACACAAACACGCACACACACATACAAACACGCACACACACACACACACACACAGAAAACATACATACATACGTACATACATTCAGGTATAAAGACACAAACACACACACAAACACGCACATCCTCACTCCTCAACAACTACAATATTCCACAAAAACCTACAAATGTACAAACAGGGCATGTTATGACAACACACACACACACACACACACCGTGTCGCACGAGCTGTGTCTCATAGAGCTGCACCAGTTTGAGGATCCAGGGAGGATGGAAAATCAAACCAGCCACCTCCGTCTGATGGTTGAGAGCCGCCTCTAATTCTGGATAACCTGCTTTATCCAACACTGGGATAAGAGTGGAGGAGAGAAGAGGAGGAGGGGAGAGGGAGGAGGGAAGAGGAGTAACAGGAGACGAGAGAGGAGAGAGGGGGATTATCTATAATAGTAATACAAAAAAGTGTTGGTGAACACAGAGGGGAAGGACCTACCGATTCCAGGGAACAGATCGTTGATCAAACTCAGAAACAAGGGCTCGTCCTCGTCCACCTGCACACACAGGCAGAACCAACGTAAGGACAGCCGGAGTAAAACGGATCTTGTTTAATACCTTATGAGAGCAAAATGAAGGTCAACACCATATGTATCACACAAAATAAAGATAAACACAAAAACACACACACACACACACACACACAAACTTACACAAACACAGATAAACATATACATTCATACATTCAGGTAGGACGACACCCACACTAACACACACATACAGATACAAAAAGACAGACACAAAAACACACACACACACACGCACTGTGGCAACCCGCTCCCCACCAGAGGGAACCGTGGGCTAGTGGTGGACGGGGTGTACCACCGCCATCCACTAGCCGGCGGCAGTGAGCACATCTTCACTCAACGCAATCAGCCTGATGGAGAACACCTGGCCGGAGGGGGGAAACGACCGGGCGGACATCTTAAAAGCCGACCAGGAACTCAGCCCGGGGAGAAGCAGAGACGACGACCCAGCAGAAGGCCGACGACACATCCGACTCGAGTCTCACGGAGGCCATAGTTTAGTTGATGTATTACCTGTTATCTCTCATACCTGTGAATAAACACCGAATCCGGCTTTATTGGAAACCTTTGCGTGGTACTTGCCGTGAGATCTCTAGACTCTTGTGGACCGGGTTACCACAGCACACACACACACACACACACACACACACACACACACACACACACACACACACACACACACCAGTTTGGAGAGGTTCATGTCCCGGAGGACCCTCATGACCACGGTCTTCTCCGGTTCAGACGGGTTGGATCTCTTCACGGATCCCAGGGTCCTCAGAACCGACAGGATGTTCCTCAGGCCAAAGTCATAGTGGACCTGGTCCGAGAGACACAGGGGGGAAAGTGCTTCAAATATACACCATAATATACACCATGACAACTAAGAGTGACATCATGGTGGTAGCTGTTACTACCAACAAGACATTCCGGTAGTAATAGCATCGTACGTTATTAGTAGCTTGTGAGAGCTACTAATTATTTTGGCAACTACCTATTTCGACCATTATATTTTAGAAAGAAAATGACAAAGATAACGATACAAATATATATGAAGATAAATACTATACGGCAATACATTTATTACTTGATTGATAATATAACTGACAAAATAAATTATATTATATACTATTATATTATATACTAATATTCCTGCCCTAAGATTCCTGCCCGTGGTATTTTGCTGCATACCCTCCTTTACCACACTGTATCTTGTATGAATAAAGCATCAAAATGCAATTGAAAATCTTAGGACATTGGTATTTGCACCCAGAACCTTTTGATTGGAGGTTGAACTCCCTAGCCACTACACTATCCTGCCCCACCATAAGTACTAGGATCAATACTAGTCCTACTCTTTATGATGTTATCACCTGTTTGGAAAGCTGCTCCTCGCACAGCTTGTAGAGGGTGAAGAACTTCCGGCTGAGCACCAGGTTGTCACGGAAACCGGCGCTGGCCAGTTTGACCCTCATGATGATGGCGCGGTCGGGCACCATCATGGCCACAGTCCTGAACTGGATCTTCAGGTTCTCCGGGAGCTCCTGGCGCCCGGCATAGCCTGGGTTCTGGAGACGAGGAGGACTGGGAGGATGAGTCCACGTTCTTTAACAAGTAGGCTTCATTTAGCACCAGCTCAGGTCACCTTTATTCATACCATTTAGATTCCCTCACACACCTGTAGCCTCAAGAGAGTCAAGGTATAATATGGAAGATTTGCTGCACAAAATGTCTACATTTTCAACAAAAAAAACACCACTGCACCTCTCCCATCCCTCTCCCTACCCTTTATAAACCTGCCCTCCCTCAAAAAGCGAGGCACACTTTTTCAGATGAAACATAAGATTTATCTAGGCTGCTGCAGAGTAGGAGCAATTGACTCTGATCCCCGTATGCATGACGGAATGTGTTTTAGGGCATATTCACACCAGGAAAGTCCTTTAGTTCACTCTCTTTGGTCCGGACCAAAACACAATAGCTGCTTTCACATATGGACGTACATCCGTCTATTCTCCGTCTATTCTACGGACGTGCCGTATATGTGAATGACATATCCTGACGTTGGGCCTCCTGAAAAAATACTACCCCCGAGGTAGTATTTTCTCCAGAGGAAATGCTAATTACCTTAAATGTGAATGAGCAGTAGAATGTCGGCATTTCGCACTTCACGTTAGTCGGCGTGTTGATGACGCTTTCAAGCATCACTACAGCGGGAACATGCCCTATGGCGGGAACACGCCCTATGGCGGGAACAAAAAACACGCCAGGAGCAGGCTGCATATATAGGAGAGGCAAGGATACATACGACTCAAAACGAGAATGGCCTGGAAAGACAAAGAGGTTTTTCAGCTGCTTACTTTGAGGGCCGACAGTGCGGTGATCGCACATATGAAGGGAACTGCGAAAGACGCAGTAATGTACGACCGTATGGTGAAGAAGCTTGCTGAAATAGGAATTGTGAAGGGAAGGACACAACTCATCACGAAATTAAAATCCCTCAAAAAGCAGTTCACCACTGTGGTAGACCACAACAAAAAAAAGTGGGAACGACCGCAAAACCTGCCAGTACCAGGATTTGTGTGAGACGATCTGGGGGGGGGGCTGGCACTCCACAAGGCCGCTACGAGCGACAAACAATGCTCATTATCCATTGTCCATCCCCGTGCGTTCTCTTACCATTAAAGACATTAAATTAAAATATAGGCTAGGCCTATTATACGGGACGTAGACCAACTCATTTTACAGATTCCTGTACGACCAGGTTGCCTTAACATCTGTCGCATATATCAGGTGAAATGTCAAGGGAAAGAGGCAGTGGTTGAAAAAAGTATTTAGATCGCTTATTAAGTTCACTCATTGCTTATAATGGTTTATTCGTTTCCCAGTATTATTTCCTTAATTTAGAAGAGTTTTGATCATTTTTGAATTGTAAAATAAATACTATATTTTTTTGGTTTTTGAAATTATTGGAAGCGAGTCGAGCTGACATTTCCTGCTGTACCCACGGCCCAAAATAAAGAACAGCGAGACAATATCCTCAATTCAAACATGCCGTTTCATTTGGTCTCAATTGGCTATGGACCTATGTCATACCCCGCCCCTTGCAAGCCCGCCCCCCTAAACCATCCGGAGATTCTACTGATGTCTGAGCGACACCGATGTCCGCATTTCGGGCGTCAAGTGTGAATAAGTGTGAATGACCCTCACGGTCTAACCTCCTGCTCCACAAATGCGGAGAAAAGACAGAGGTCATATGTGAAAGCAGCTAATGTTTATTTTTTGGTTTGGTGCGGTTCTTTTTTACATTCCAATTTTCGTAACAGTCCCAGAATTTGACAACAAACCCACATGTGTGCAAAGATCGTTCAGTCATTGGCCAAAAAGGTCTGGGCGGGGTAAAAAAAAAAGGGGGGGGGGTGGGGGCAAGTGCCGGTGAAAGTAAACAATCATGCATATCCAGTGTGATATACGCTTTCTCCCTCATCCTGATTACTGCGGAATGTGTCAAATGCATCAGCATTTTTATGTGTGTTTTCCAGCATACTTTTTACATGCTTTTGTTGGACCTCATGTTGAAAATGAGTCATGGCTCAACATGGAGCAAAGAGGAGACGGAATGTCTATTGCATATCGGACCCAATTATCCAACAGACATTCCGTCTCCTCTTTGCGGGTGCCTGTTACGTCCAAAGAGGCGTATGATTTTTAGAACTGGATCGGACCAAGGTGAAGTTGCTTTCACATCTCAAGCGAACCGCACCAGGGTTAGTTTGGAAGCGAACCGATACCACCTCTCCGGCTGGGTCTCGGTCCGACTGTTTGGTCCGCACCAGATGGTTTGTATTCACACCAGCCCAAAAGGTCCGCACCAGCGATTTTTCTGGTTTGGTTCGACCCAAACAAGGCAGGTGTGAATACGCCCTTAGATCTTTGCATATGTACCTCTAACAATGTTGTATCTACCTATAAAGTGTGGGATCTGTGTGTATGTGTGTGTGAGTGAGTGAGTGAGTGTGAGTGTGTGTGTGTGTGAGTGAGTGAGTGAGTGTGAGTGTGAGAGTGTGTGTGTGTGTGTATGAATGTATTTCCATAGCATATCTCTCAAAACGTTTATCTGATGTACTTCACACTTGGCGTGTGTATTGCTGGGGACCCAAGGAAGTGCAGTGTCGATTTGGACACAAGATAATATACACCATGACAACTAAGAGTGACATCATGGTGGTAGCTGTTACTACCAACAAGACATTCCGGTAGTAAAGAGTGAGTGTGAGTGTGAGAGTGTGTGTGTGTGTGTATGAATGTATTTCCATAGCATATCTCTCAAAACGTTTATCTGATGTACTTCACACTTGGCGTGTGTATTGCTGGGGACCCAAGGAAGTGCAGTGTCGATTTGGACACAAGACACAATAAGTTCAATATGAATAAACTTTGACCAAAACAAACAAGCAGCGTGCGCTCTGTGCAGCAGAGCTCTGTGCAGCAATATTATGGATGCTAGGTCAAAAGGTTGGAACACGGGTTACCATGGTGAGGAAGATGCCAAACTCTGGGTCCATGTCCACCATATCCCCGTCGGTGAAAACAAACTGCGTCTTCTTGTTCCTCTTGCACTGCAGGACAATGTATATCTGCTGCGCAGCCACAGACAGCACAGGCAGTTCGATGCGGTTGAACTCGTCGAAGCAGCCCCAGGCTCCTGACTGGGCCAGCCCTGGAGACATCGAGTGTGTGGTACTTTACTTTGTTCAGACCTTTTCTAGTACTCTAGAAACTACTGCTTTGGCAATGTCTGTTTTGTACATTTTCCATGCAAATTAAGCTATTTTTAATTCAAATTGAGGGGGAGAGAGAGAGAGAGAGAGAGAGAGAGAGAGAGAGAGAGAGAGAGAGAGAGAGAGAGAGAGAGAGAGAGAGAGAGAGAGAGAGAGAGAGAGAGAGAGAGAGAGAGAGAGAGAGAGAGAGAGAGAGAGAGAGTTACAGAGACGGATAGAAAGAGAGAGAGAGTTACAGAGACGGATAGAAAGAGAGAGAGAGTTACAGAGACGGATAGAAAGAGAGATATAAAGTTGATCAGAGTTGACACACTTCTTTTAATTCCGGCCTTGTGGGGACATAAGATCACTCCATGTTTACCTACCTTTGTAGATCCGTCCCAGTCCTCTGTAGTCCATCTGGTCAGAACAGTTGAAGACCACTACATACTTCCCAAGACAGCGACCCATGTCTTTAGTGGTCTCGGTCTTACCTGACACACACAGTATAAACATGTATGGAGGTGACCACTTTGGACTGGTCAGAAGAAGAAGCAGTGTGTGACTAATATGTTCATAGTTAAGATCTGAAATTCCTGTGTTGAATTAGTGATGTTATGGCATTACAACGGATTAAAAGGTGCTATAGGTAAGGTTTGAGAATTGTAAAGAAAAATAACCGAAAAGAGCAGAAGAGATCTGCAATTCAAATTAAACAACCAAACAAACATCTCCCTCCCTCTCTACCCTCCCTCCATACTTGGTCTGCCATTCAGAAGTTTTGCATTTCCCACACCTGCGATTAACATGCAAGATGGATTCCCCATACCAATCATGTAAGAGATGCATTGATATTTCAGAAATCGGCCGGGAGCAGACTTAAAGCTCAAAAGGCTCATGCGGCAGATGCAGTCAAATCAAAGCGGATATTCTCTTAGTGCATTCTTTCCAGCCCATTCCTTCATTAAAACATGCAGAGCGCGTTGATTGATCTGCTATGTGTGTGTATGACAGAGGCATGGGAGCCGGTGGTGGCTGGAGGTTTACCTGTCCCTGCGGGCCCGGCCGGAGCCCCGCCCATACTCATCCACAGGGCCTGGGACAGGGTTATGTAGCACCTGGAGTGAACACCACCTCAACACATCACACAAGGACTCTTCAAGGGTTTTTTGGTTTTGTTTCAGCTGGGTTTTTTTTTTCGGTATGTTTTTGGATCTTGATGTTGTCAATCAGATTAAAGCTTAAAGTTATCTTCAGGTATCTTGAGACGTCACATGACTTGATATTTTCTTTAGTTACGGCTATTTTTATTGTATGAAATAGTTTGGATTGGAAGTGTCTTGAAAATGACCTACGGTTAAGGCCAAATGTTGTGGGGTGTTGGTGGTTGATGGCTGGTTTAAGCAGCCTCACAAGAGGACAAGTTCGTATTGATCACATGCTCTGTATGTAACCAAGATTCATAGTCGTGAAGTGACAAAGTACAAATACTTTGTCACTCTGATTAGGTATAGTTTTCAGGTATCTGTACTTTACTTGTCATGACTTGTCGTGACAACTTTTTACTTTTACTCCCTGCTTTTTAACACAAATATCTGTACTTTGTACTTTATTTATTTGGCATATGTGTGTGCATTCCCAACATCAAGACAGATTTTTGCTGACATTGAGCAATCACTTTCTAAAATGCATTTTTTTTTTACTTTGCCTTTCTAAAATGTTTTTTTTTAACTTAGCCTTTATTTTCTATCTATTTTACTTTTTACTTATGTATTATTTTCTTTTATTGTATGACAATGTTCATATGTGAAGCACTTTGAGTCTGCCTTGTGTATGAAAAGTGCTATATAAATAAAGTTGCCTTGTCTTGCCTTATTTTCAGCATATTGTTGATTTTATTTGAAGTTAGAATGGTTTAACTCTTACAGTCTTGAAATTATTTAACATAAAATTAGGCCCAATTAGCTTTGCACAGAAAGAAAGATGTATAAATGTATCTTATCTTTATCATACCTTACATCACTACACACACCTTGTTTGAACACCTGCCTGTTTAGGTTTCTGTGGTGTGTCTATCTGAATATGCAGGTCACCTGCCTCTCTTCACTGTCTGTGTGGCTCCTATCTGACTGTGAGCGAGGTGATAACATCTAAACAACTGTCTGTGTCTCCTACCTGTCTGTGAGCGGGGTGATGACATCTAAACACCTGTCTGTGTCTCCTATGTGTCTGTGAGTGGGGTGATAACATCTAAACAACTGTCTGTGTCTTTACCTCTCTGTGACTGGGGTGATAACATCTAAACAACTGTCTGTGTCTCCTACCTGTCTGTGAGTGGGGTGATGACATCTAAACACCTGTCTGTGTCTCTACCTCTCTGTGAGTGGGGTGATAACATCTAAACACCTGTCTGTGTCTCCTACCTCTCTGTGAGTGGGGAGATGACATCTAAACACCTGTCTGTGTCTCTACCTGTCTGTGAGCGGGACAATAACATCTAAACACCTGTCTGTGTCTCCTCCCTTTCTGTTAGTGGGGTGATGACATCTAAACACCTGTCTGTGTCTCCTATCTGTCTGTGAACGGGGTGATAACATCTAAACACCTGTCTGTGTCTCCTACCTGTCTGTGAGTGGGGTGATAACATCTAAACACCTGTCTGTGTCTCCTACCTGTCTGTGAGTGGGGTGATAACATCTAAACACCTGTCTGTGTCTCCTACCTGTCTGTGATTGGGGTGATAACATCTAAACACCTGTCTGTGTCTCTACCTGTCTGTGAGCGGGCTGATAACATCTAAACACCTGTCTGTGTCTCTACCTGTCTGTTAGCGGGGTGATGACCAGGCGGTCGGTGCAGCCCAGGTACTCGTTGCAGTAGACGAACTCCACGTCGGTGATCTGGATGATGCAACGGTCCGTGTCCTCCTGGAAGTAGAAGCGCGACTGCTTCTGCCACTCGAAGTCCAGTGGGGATCGGATGTTCATGTTCACCTAACGGAGAAAGAAGAAGTATGAAAGGAGTTCTGAAAATCAGACATCTTAGTCCTCTACACCAGTGATTCTCAATCTCCGGTCCATGGACCGGAGCCAGTCCATAGACCCGGTAGTACCTGGCCTTGAAATATTTCCAGAAAAGAAAAGAAGAAAAATATATATGAGTCATGTTATTTCACACATAGACATAAAATCAATCAACATGCAACTTAACCACTGTAAATTAAGGACTGTAAATGCACTGTGTCTTTGCACTACTTTTGTTGAGTGACTTTTATTGTGACTTTTCTTGTGTTTCTCTTATAAATTATAGTTTTTGTATTATTGCATTGTTGAAGGGAGCCTGAGACTCAAGCATTTCATTTCTGTGGCTTTAATTGTTGTGTATATGACAAATAAACCATCTTGAAAAACAGCCCAATCCTTTGTTTAAAAATGATGCATCTTAAAATTAAGACATTAAAATTGACCGGCCCTCCAAATTTCTTTATTAATATGCCAGTCATTGGAACAAAAATGGTTGGGAACCCGTGCTCTACACTATCCACTAGACCGGAGTCTAAGAGACCAGTGTTTCTCAAAAGGGGGATGCGAACTAGGGGTACTTTGAAGGATTTAAGAGGGTACTTCCATCCCAGGGGGTACTGAAATAAATGCAGTCCTTTTTTGTTGTTGTAAAATTGGTTATGAACAAATGTAAAATCACACCACCTTCATTAAATGAAATGAAATCGGAATATAAGATGCCAATACACATCTAGCTGCCAATACATCGGAAATAAGTGGAGCTGGGATGGGGGCCCTCGCACGCTGTAGCATCAAGGCAGCGGTTTTAGAACCAACGTACCCGACTCTCCGGCCCCTCTATCATAACTTTAAGATTGGAGGTCTAGATGGTACAGTCGGCAGGGCTCAACATTAACGACTGGCCGACTGCCCGGGACGGTTTAAAGTAAAAATCGGGCAGCCAGATAATTGAAGCACCCGACGAGACAAGTAAGCTTTTGCAACAAAACTATCGAAATACAGAAATTAGCAAATTATAACGTGAATTGTGAATCATCCGTCCTTACCTGGCCGCGGCCATTTGCCTTTGACAAAACACGATATACGAAGTTCGGAGGATGATTTAATTCTTCAGTTTGTTGTATACTTATATAGCAAGTCGGTTTGTGCATGCATCGAAAATAATAATAAGGCGTCTCAAAATCCAAAGCCATCAAACGATTAAAGATCCTTCGTTCTTTACGTGTAGTACAGAACCAAAATCCAGTGATAGTATTTGAGGGGTTCTAAAATATATGAGGGGACAGGTTAGTTAATTGTTTGGGGGACAGGTAAAAATGGACTGCCACTTGGCCTACAGGAAATGTGGTGCAAAAATTTAACGTGTTAACCCTGAGTGTTTCTCATCCATCCTATCTGCTCCACCCACCAGATCATCGAAGATGTCCTTCTGGTGAACGTGGATGGTGATGAGCGTCTCGTACTTGGTCCGCTCGTTCCTACTCAGGTCCCTGGTCGTCATGTCGATCAACTCATTGAGAAGGTCCAGGAACTTCTTATTGGTGGTTTGCATTATCTGTCGGCCAATGAAAAAACATTGGTTGGTTTTCTTTTATGAGCCCACGAATACATTGAAAATGTAAAAGGAAGCTAATAATTGATCAGAATGCATTACATTTCATGACATAACATTAGATTGCATTCCATTGCATTCCATTTGATTTGTACCTCAAGAGGTCATCGTCACTCCCGTGTACATTCTACCCTCAGTCCAACATGAGATCATGAAATAGCGCAGAGAGCTCAGAGGGCCATGAAGCAATACCATATAAAAGGTAGCTAACCTTAATCTTTATATGTTTGCTCACGTAACTGTTTGTTGACGGCTCAGAGCAGTTAGAAAGAACAGGGGTGGACACCACATCTTTTTGGTAATATGCTGCCTCCTATTTGTTTGGAGGTCTTATTTTGGAAAATCGTAGCCGTTGCACCTATTTTACATCAATTAACATGTTCACATAAAGTGTGAACATGTTAATTGATGTAAAATATCTCTCAGACCAACTTGGCTGACATGGATCCACAGACCTTCTTGTCGCTCCTGCTGAGCTCCAGGGCCTCCTGGGCGTCATGGGTCCAGATCATCTGCAGCCCTAGCAGGCCCACCTGGGCAGGGAAGGCCGATTCGAACTCCAGGATTTTGAGGCCCGGGTCGCTGATGGCGTGGTGGGCCTGTCGGATGATCCCGTGCAGAGTCTGTCTGATCCCGTCCAACAGCTGGCCCAACCACACCTCCACGTTACCCTGGACGTAGCACCCCACCCAGAGAGAGATCCCCATGGTTTACTATGACCATGATCACAGCAGACCTGGTGCCTGCAGCAAGTCAACCTCCAAACAATGGGTGAACCTGGTTCTGGTCTGGAAGCAGCTGATCACGTTTTGAAGAACAAACTACGTCTCTTCTGTGTGTCGAGCATGCATTTAAAAAGCTGTCTTTGGAAAATAGTTTATGAGAACGTGCATTCGTATGTGTGTGGGTTTGTGTGTATGTGTGCGCACATATGTGTGTCTGCATGTGTGTGTTTGTGTGTGTGCGTGTGTGTGTGTGCATTTGTGTGTCTGTATGTGTCTGTGTGTATGCATGCTTGTGTGTGTAATTGTGTGTGTCTGTTTGTTTCTTTGTGTGCGTCTGTATGTATGTATGTATGTATGTATGTATGTGTGTGTGTTTGGGTGTGTCGGTGTCGGTGTATGTGTGTGTTACCTGTGCCAGGACGGGCTGGTGCAGGTCCACACTCTCCCCCTCCTGAGACAGGAAGGAGAGCATCTGGTCATAGTTCTTCTCACTGAACCCCAGCTGGTTCACGTTATCAAACAGACTCAACAGGTGGGCCTGGGACACACACACACACACACACACACACACACACACAGACACATCATTAATGACATGGTTAATTTTTACAAACAAAGAAAGTTCAAACATTACAGAAGGAGTGACAAAATACCAAATGTGTGTGTGTTCTGGTGTGTATGGTATTGCAAAAATGTATTGAATGGTGTTACTTCATGTCCATATATACAGCCTTAACAGTATATTTTGTGGCAGTGGAAGCTGTATCTGTACTGTGTAAAGGAATGGTATTGCCATTTTGGCGGGACTAGGTGAAGCTGGCTTATATATACCCGGCAAGGCAAGCATTTGACGGATGGTTAGTCTACCTGGTTGGTGGACCTAATGCTCTGCTAGAGCAGAGGGACCCTTTAGAGGTCACTCATAGGCAATATATGTTCTACTGTTTGTTTTGTTTTGTTTGTGTTTATTAAATTATTCAAGCGCTCATTAGCTTTGGTCGCAAAGAAGCTTTTATAGGCCTGGCCCGGTTGGTGTCCCGACAACCTGTATGGTGTGTGAGTCGGACGCCTGGCCAAGTATCTCCAGCAGGGCAGGGTCGGACACAAAGAAGAAGCGCGGGAACACAAGCCTCTTCTTCTCCAGATAGCCTGACAGAGACTTCTGACACACCTCCAACTGTTCCAAAAGGTGGGGCAAGAGCTGGGGGCGGGCAGAGGGGAAGAGGTTGGAGCAGGAGGAGAAAGAGAAAGAGAGAGGAGGAAGAGGGGAGGAAGAGAAGAAAAGGGAGAAGAGAGCCACGAGGAGAGAGGGGCGGAAAGAGGAGAGATGGGAGGGAGGAGAGAGAGGAAGGAGAGATGAGCGAATGGAGGGGAGAAGAGAGAGTAAAAGAGCGGGGAGGAGAGAAGAGAGGAAAGAGGGGAGGACAAATAGGAGAGAAGAGGAGAGGAGAATAAAGACAGATGAGAAGAGAACAACCAGATATTAGAAAGTGGGAAGAAGAAATATCACAAAATCGTATGCCTCAGACAGTATCATGGAAAACAACAATGTGGTGTGAGGTGTTGCTGCCAGGCTCAGAGGCCCGCGGGTACCTGGTTGAGGGTCTCGTCCCCCACGCAGCACTGAACCACACCGGGTATCTCGTGGGCTCTCTGCATGATCTTCTGCCATGACTTGTCAATGTTCTGGAAACGCTTGGCCTCCTGAAGCATACACATGCCTCGGTTGAACATATCTGTCCGTCTGTCTGCAGTATCTATCTACTGCTGTGTCTGTCCATCTAGACATCCATTGACCCCTCCCTCCGTCCATCTATCTATTCCTCCATTGCAACATCCCTCCATCCAGCTACCTGGACATTGATCGCTGTCAACCTCGACTGGACGGGTTACATGAATACATAAGGACATTTAAAAGAAGGGTACAATCATTAACCATTATATAATGCAATGTTATGCATTATGATTTAGCATTTACAGAGAGGTTAGAGTTAGGGTTTAGGTTTAGGGTTGGGTTCAGGGTTAAACATAACCCCATATGAACACCATAAATAAACATGAGGAATGACTACTAGAGACATTATTTAACTGTTAAAGGGGACATACTATGAAAACAACACTTTTCCTGGGATTCGGGGTGTTGTTTTGGGTCTCTGGTGCTGCCACAAGCATACAAACTTTGAAATAAGTCGATTACTGGCTACCGTAACTAATATAATAGAGGCACCAACCAATTTAACTTAACAATCTCCCTTTTTGATACTTGGCTGTTTTAAATTTGTTTGCGTCTCTATTATATTAGTTACGGTAGCCGGTAATCGACTTGTGTAGACGTACTGGAAACATGGACCTACAGGTAAAGCACAGACTTGGAAAACAGTATTTTTTAATAAACTCCCACTACGCTAACTAAGTTGTTGCTTCGTTTTATGTATTGGGACCGTAATCATGCTACTGCAGAGGTTTGGGGCTTTTTTGAGCTATATTATTGGTTAAAAAATTCAGATTTGGAAACGTTCTGCGCTGCCCCTAGCCAATAACATGGAAGCCAAACATTGCGCCGGTTAAACTCTTATTACTAGGGATGCACGATAACTTTTTTTTTAACCGATACGATAACCGATAACTTTCAGCTCCTAAAGGCCGATACCGATACCGATAACCGATAACACACACACATATCCATTTATATGATCATGACCTAAGATCATGACATTGTCGCGCAGACATCAGTAGAATCAACTGGGGGTTTAGGATGGCTGGCTTGCAAGGGGTGGGATATGGCGTAGGGTCGAGGTTCACAGTAGACTACGGCCCCTGTCACTCAGGTGTGTTTTGGTCTGACCGCAGACAGCAACGGAGGCAGAATGGGCAGAACTCATCGCGATCATCTTAAATGTTGCTGCAGCGATGCATCATATATTCCGTTGCATCCACAACATCCGCATAAATCGATGAAAGATTGGAGCATGAGTTACAGACAAATAGAAGAAACAACGAATAAGGAAGGCGTTGCGAACGACTGCGTTACCGGAGGAAGAGAATCTTTTTTTGCTTAATTTCACATCTAACAAACACTGGGACAAATGTAGTTGATTTCTGTGTTTAACTGAGAAAACAGGGAGTGGAAGGCCGGGACCCTATAATGTTCAGCTAACTGTTGTCAATACTAAGTGTTAATGTGTGTGCACGGGAATGGCAGTGTGTGTGTGTGTGTGTGTGTGTGTATGTGAGTGAGTGGACGAGCGAGGAGAGCGAGCAGTAGCGTGTGTCAGTTTAGTGAAGTAATGAACAAGTCCGGTTGTGTCTGTGCAAACGTGTATTGTAACGTTAGTGAAACTAAGAATAAAGTACCCAGCCTGTCAATCATCGGCGGCCGCTTCATTCCGACCATATTCCGACCTATAAGCAGACCCACAGCCGGTCAAAGGGAAGGGTGGTACCCCCGAGAGAACATCAACGTCTCCACAGGGAACGTCTACCCTGTGCTCCTCGACTACGGTCTGGGAGCCGACAGCAGGAAAGGTGTAACATAATAATAAAAAAAAACATTTTCTATATCCGAACTCATTAACTATATGAACTCATGTATTGTAATTGATTGTATGATGTGTAGGCCTACTTTTAGGGTTACGATAAGACCTTTCATTTAGCGTTAGTGGGAGCGGGGCACTGAAATTATAAAGGCTATGTTATCGGGGCTATTCGTCATGATATCGGACTTATCGGAATGACGTAATAATTTCTGTTATCGGCCCGATAATTATCGTGCACCCCTACTTATTACTCTCTCGATTATCAACGAAAAAAGGGTCTGGAGGGCTTATTTGATGTGTGTACATGCCAAAAAAAAGACCCTGGGTTAAATTTTCGCCTGAATCATGCTTTAAGGGACTGAATCAGAGGGGAATAGTGGTAGGCAAGATTTCTATTTCCAGCAAAGCTTCAAAAACATGTTTTCTGGAACTCACATACTATATTTACTTGTTGGCAAAACACCATAATATCTCTCCTTTAAGTTAATGCTTTTCACTGCATTAAAGATCAAATTAATGGTAAATGAATGTACCGCTATTCCAATGTGTTACCACTGTTTACCAATGTTTAATTGTGTAAAAATGAAGTCACTTACATGAAGTGTTGTTAAATGTGTAATGAGAGTGGATGTGATCTGTGTAGTAAACTGTAGTCTCCCTGGTCCTCATACTGACCTGAGGAAGCTGCTTGGCGATGTCCCCCCCTACAAACACGGCCTCCAGGTAGATCCACAGGTTTTGCACCGACATCCACTTCTCGATGACCTCCGTGGTGTTGGACAGCTTCTGGATCCACAGCTGGATGGACGGCTTGAAGGGAATGTTGTACCTGAAGAACAACCAGGAGGTCACACTCATTCAGTGGCGGTCTTAACATAGAGGCATAGGTAAGCGGCCGCTTGGGGCCCCCATAGTAGGGGGGCCCCCAACCAGCCTCAAAAAAATATACATATATATATTTTTTTTTTTGACAAACAGAGACGAAGCAAGACGAGTCTAAACGCAAAAACATAATAAAGGGTTAGGAAATAAGTTACCCAAGCGGCTCAAATAAAAAGAAAAGCGAAAAGACACCAAGTATTTGGCAACGCTGCCAAAGATGACATATTTTTTTACGGCTACTGTTGGGGATACAGACAGGAACAACAATGTCCAAAGCATTGAACATGCTGCTACAGCAGCTAGCTGTGAAGTGACCTGTGAGAAGACATCAATAAGTAGGACTCTGTGTCAGAAGCGTGTGATGTGGAGAACAGTCGATCTCTTCTCTCTCTCTTTTTCTTTTTTTTTTAAAATATGTATATAGGTTTGTTTGAAATGTTCAATCTCAAGTGCAATGCCAATTGCAACCTCACACATACAAAGTCAATTATTCCTCTTGGCAATATTATCCAGCACACCACACCAAAAAAGATGGCTGATGCCACCACAGAGTCATAAAAGGTACTGACTGTTTGTGGGGGTTTACCATAACTACTTGTCTTGCAGTTATATTGATACTGATTTGATCTTAAAATAAATAATAAACAGTGCTGGTTTTCCTGGCATTTTGGTAAAGACAGGTGTTATCTGAAACCTTATTCTCTGTTGGGTTCCATCGTGACTATTAGTTTGTGTAGTGCTACACTTTGTGTGTTCTCTGCTTTCCATCTTCATTTTGGATTAAAGAAGTGCATGCAGGGTTTAAAGGGGAAGATTTTTTTCTCATCTCCAACCTTTACTGCCGCGTAGATTAGCTTTGCCTGCCTATCCACCATTCAGTCTTTTTTTTTTCTCTGTTCTCTTTTAAAGATGAGGTGGGCCCCATACATATCTTCGCCTTGGGCCCCCAATTTGCTAAATCCGCCACTGCACTCACTGACTCACAGTTATGACAATAGTTGCTTTATTTGCTATAGAGCGCAACAGTGGGGTGCCAGAAGTAAAAATCCCATTCATTTTTCCGTCCCTCCCTCTGTCCCTCCGCTGTGCGTCGGGACAGACAACGCCCCTTAACTGTGGTATAATGACCGTATACCACAGCCTGTCGTGATCTATTGCTTAAGTATACCCCTTCCCAATATTCATGTTCACACTACATACACAAATATGATCACTTTGGTTATGTTACCCCGTACATTTTGGAGTCCTTCTACAAGGAGCACATGCTTCCACAGCTTGTGTAGAACTATCAGTGGACTAAACATTTTTTGTAAATAGTTAATAATAGTTAATTTCTGTGATCAGTTCACCTTTGTTCACCCTAGAGGATTTCTACGTTGTTCAATAATAAATTATTTTTCTACAGCTGTTCTAATGATTATATTTGTTATTGTAATATTTTTCAATTTACTTTTTGGGAGGCAATGGATCAGCGTTCTCGCCGCGCCACCTGTCAGTACCTGGTAACAGGGAAGTTAATGTTCCAAAACTTTAAAGGAAATAATAATTTCATTAAGGTTTACAAAGTGATAGAATTTTGTTGTGGAACTTTTTATATTCAAACACCAATTCAAATAAATTTTATTGAAAGGAAAAACTGAAAGTTAGTTATCCAAATTAACCCCAACTTCTTTAATTAATGGATTCTGCAGATTCACTAGAGCACAGCAGAGCTGCACCACTACATCAGCATTGCTTCGCAAGGTGTGCGGAATGAAAGGCAGGATTTTAAATTCCTTTAAACTGACATTTGCCCTTTCAACATGGATCCTGGTCCGTGCAATGTCTTTGGTTAATTTCACCTCACTCTTAGTCAACCTGCCATGGTTCAGAAATGGAGGGATGTTGACACTGACTCCTTCTGGCACAATGTCTCGGATTAGAAATCCCTTGTCAGCAAGGATGAGATACCCCGACCTGAAGACCTCCAGGATTCCACTCTTAGCCATGATGGCCTTGTCAGAGACTGATCCAGGATAGAATTTGCTACAGTATGTAATGACAGCATTTGGTGCCACACCTAGCAGGATTTTAAATGAATGCATGCCTCTGTATTTTGAGTAGGTGTGCTTCTGAAGGTCCATGGAGGATGGAGTAGCAATCTCGACATCAGTGCAATCTATTATCATCCTGCAGTTCCGATACATCTGGAATGATGAGGGTTAGCTTGTGAGGTTTTTCTCCCGACTTGGCACAGTGGTCATAATGTCCTTGAACCACAGCTCGTGGAGAACATGGATGAATGTTAGCACGATATTGGTCACACAAGAAGAGCTGCACTGGAAAAGCTGAGCAAGATGCAGGTTGGTGTAGTTATGACGAAGCTTCATCAGAGTCATGAAGACTTGGTCATCCAGTGACAGGGACTCTACCTTCCAGCCAGCATAATAGATGATGGACTCTGTGAATCTCCTTGTATAGCCAACAAAGATGTTGAAAATTCTTCTGTCTGGGAGGCCAGTTTCCATTCTCAGGACTTTCTCCTCGAGGGTCGATGCAGACTTGAAACGTTGACATTTTGGTGTCTGCAGTCCCACCCTGTCAACAGGCACACTCTCCTCCACCAGCAGACTCTCCTCCATGGGCTGACTGCCCTCCACCAGCAGACTACTATATTGTATATATATATATATATATATATACACGCTATAGACACTTAAAACTCTTTATATAAGGATTTTACGAAAAGTGGACGAGATAAATGCATGGGAACTTTACTTCCGGCGCCAGAGCTGAGCTGAGCGGTCACTGTTACGCTCTATTTAACATCATCATCTTTCAGCATCTAACTGTTTTAATTCTTCACTTTTTCCACAGATTTATCTTCTTCTCAAGCTTTTAATATAACCCTTCCTTCCTACCCCCTCTCCACCCATCTCTCCTTCCTTCCATCCTTCCCTCATTCCCTCGCTCCCTCCATCCATCTTTCCTTCCTTTCCTTCCTTACTTCCCTGCCTCCATTCCTGCTTATTTTACGCACCTAATTTCATCCTTCTTCCCAAGCCCTCCCACCTCCCATCTGTCCGTCCCCCCAGCCCTCGCCCTGTACCTGTTGCTCAGCAGAGAAGCCAGCACCATCAGGCTGTCCTCCATCAGGGAGATCTTCTCCGCCGTGTCCGTCCCCTTCAGCAGCAGCTCCCCCCGCGCCCTGAAGGGGGCGAAGGTGAGCGTGTGGGCGCCCCACTCCGCCATCACGTCCTTCAACTTGGCCTCGATGTCCTTCTCTTTCGTGGCACTGATGCACACGTCCTGCACTCGCACACACATGCACACGCACGCGCACACACACAGACGCACACGCACACGCACACACAGACAGACAATATGTGACACTAAATAGAAGAACGTACTAGCTCTGACAAAATGTTTCTATTTTTAGAGAGCCTACAATGAGATCATTTTCTCTAATCTGTATTTACCGGAAACATCACTGTTATGTGCTACTGTGTGTTACTCATGGGTCTCTCTAGGCAGGGCCAGCAGCATGGCTCCCATTCACCAGTCTGATTAACATTTGTAACACAATAAACCCAGTTTTCTTATATTTAATCATTGTTTGTTTACTTCATGTTACTTCCCTCGAGCCGGGTCGTAACAATCACATACAAAGTTATAAGGATAAGCATTGTCTTAATACTACTTGGTGAGTTCTGCAACGTTCTATAGAGTAGAAATGTATTCTGGGAGAATACCTCAAGGTCCTCCTTGCACTTTAAGAGCGGGGCCTCCAGGATGTTCTTCAGGCAAAAGGTGTCTGACTCCACCTGGAAGCTGTGCCCGGTCATCTCACTGATCCTAGTCCAGTGTCTGGGCAACATTGCCTAGGAGAGGGAGGGAGGAGAGAGGAGGGGAGGGAGAGGAAGAAAGAAAGAAAGAAAGAGAGAGAGAGAGAGAGAGAGAGAGAGAGAGAGAGAGAGAGAGAGAGAGAGAGAGAGAGAGAGAGAGAGAGAGAGAGAGAGAGAGAGAGAGAGAGAGAGAGAGAGAGAGAGAGAGAGAGAGAGAGAGAGAGAGAGAGAGAGAGAGGGAAGAGAAAATATATGGAGAGTCATTGGAAATAAATAAGCCATGATTTTAATTAGGATTTTGTTGCCGTTTTACCTAAAAAGGGAAAGATACCCAAGTTGAACTGAATAAGTAGAAATCTGCCCACTCTTGCACTGGCATATCAACTACCAACCCAAGGGTTATGTGGGCCAATGGGGACAGACCTTGTTACTCATCATGTTGAGCAGCGGGCAGGTTTCAGTGAAGTCATCCAGAGTCTGCTTCAGGTCTTTGAAGGCCTGCCACTCCTTCAGGGCCTTGGGCAGCTTACGGATCCTGCAGAAGAAGGAGGGAGGCGAGTGGGATGGATTGATGGAGACAGAAAGGAGGAAGAATAGATGAGGAAAGGTTTGATAGAGAAATATTTCAGAAGTAAGTTTCAAATACCAAGGAAGTTTTGCATAGGATATTGTTAAAGATTTATTTCCGTGGTCCGCTTGTTATCTTTGGTCGAAGCTGCCGAATATTCTCTGCTAAGAAACTGGGAAACTGCAGACCCAATCTTCCCAAGGAGAAAAATCAGGCATCCAAGCAGTGATATGGGGGCTTGTATCGTACGTATATTCTTTCATTCCAGTTTCATCAGTTATACCCTTTCCCGACACATTCACGCAGGCACGCACGCATGCACACTACTCCCTACTTGTTCTGGAAGTCCTGCAGCTCGGTGTTGATCTGGTCTGTGTTGAGGTCGGCCCACAGCATGTCTTGATAGGCTGCCACACTGTTGGTGACCGCGGTGTACAGACTGTACAGCTTGGAGAGCAGAGACAGCTCCTTCCTGATGCGCTGCAGCTCCGGGTATTCTGGAGTTCATATACACATAGAAACACACAGACATACATACACACATACAAACATACATACATACATAAATACAAAAACACACACATACACACACACACACACACGCACACACATTGATACACATAGAAACACACACATACATACACACACATTGAAACACATTGACACACACACACACACACACACACACACATACACACACAGAAACACACACACATATTTACACACACACACACACACATATTGTGAGCTTTATAAAGGATTAGAGGTTGTTAGATTTAGAAGTAAGGAAGGAATTAAGGAAGGAATGAAGGAAAGAATAGATGGAAGGAGGGAGGGAGGGAGGGAGGGGGGGAGGGAGGGCGGGAGAACTAGATACTTGAATAGATAAAGTATGATTTGGTAAACAACAGCCAGAGAGAGAGACAGACAGACAGCCAGACAGACTACTGACCATTGACAGTCAGCCCAAAAAGCTCTTCTCCTTCAGAGCATGCGGTATATTTCCTCCACAGCTGATCAAACTCTGCCTGGAAGACCTGCAGTCTATAGCTGGCCTCAGATGGAGCCAGACCATCCACACCTGGACCACTGCACACACAAACACACACATAGACATGCACATAGACACCCACACAGACACACACACACGCACACACTCATTTGAATATTGTAATATTTGGCTAAATCTTTTTGTTTATTTTGAATGTTTGTGTGTGTATGTCTGTCCATGTTAGCGTGCATGTGTGTGTATGTGTTTGTGAATGTGCGTGTGTGAGTGCGTGCGTGCGTGCGTGTGTGTGTGTGTGTGTGTGCGTGTGTGTGTGTGTGTGTTGTGTACCTCTGGTCGTAGTCTCTGTAGTATTTCTCGGCCTCAGTCTGAAAGGCTTCCACACCAGACAGGAGATTGGCCTTCATGGTGGGTTGGATCTTCACCAGGGTGTTTTGGTTCTCAATCACCTGGGGAGACACCACAGCAGGAAGACATCATAGATTATACCACAGAATCGTTAAACTTGACACCTCTGCCTTCAGTTCTGAATCACTGCGCTACAAATCCAACATTAACAGTCAAATACAACTATCAACCAGACTTTAACCTGACCATGCAGAGAAAAAATGTTCAAAGCAAGACTATTTTAATTTCAGCTGATTAAGTCAATAAAACTTTTATATGACTATAGATGTAAGAAATAAAATGTAATTAATTATTGGTAACGGTAACAGTGGTATAAGCAGAATAACTAATAATTAATTTTGTTTAGTCTCATTTTTGTAAAATAATGTACTCCAGCATGAGTCAGCCATTTCCATACAGCCCATCATTACTTAACTTGTATTTATACAAGTTAAGTAATGAATAAACCACACACACCTATTGGTGGGTCTTTGCGCGACTCCACATCACATCTTTGCATCGTTCATTAAATACTAGAAAATAGCATTAACACTGCTGGGTTTGATTCACCCATACTAAGAATGTATGCACTCAGGTACTTCTAAGACAGTTGGGATTTGGTGTCCACCAGGTGGCCTTTATGTTACAATATCACAAGTTGAGCTCTCTTGAACTGCAAAATATGTTTACACAGGTCAAGGCATCGCTGTCAGATGGAGTCCTAATCACAAGGAGGTGTAACTTATTGTGGGGTGAGTTGTCCATATATCTCTCCATGGTATGCTTCATGTTTGTGGGGTGTTTGTGTACCAGAGCGTTGAGGTTCTTCCACGTGTAGCTGAGTCCGTCCACCCGCTCTGCGCTGCCATCGCTGAAGGACAGCTGGTGCTTGTTGAGGAGAGCAAAGGACTCCTCCACCGGCCCGATGGTGGCATCGATGCGAATCTCCGCCTCACGCACCTGGAACACAGCAAAGAGGGGAAAACACACACACACACACATGAGGATCGAGGGATTATGGATGGCTAAAAGTTAAGGAGAGTGCAAAAGTGTGCAAAATACTTTGGCTGTATGGCTAGGGTTCAAGGTAATGATCAACTGTATGTATTTAATATGTAGAATAAAATGAACTAATATAAAAGTGAAAGTGAAGCTAACACAAAAGTGATAGTGAAACTAATAGAAAAGCGAAAGCAAAACTGTGACAGGATTGAACTGCATAGTTGGGAGAAACAAAGATGGTTATAGATGGGACAGATCACCAGGCCGGCGTACCTCCCTCAGTGCCGACATGGCTTCCCGCACGTCCTCCAGGTCTCCGATGGGCCGCTGCAGGCGCTTTGTCAGGCTCTCAATGAAGGAGAACACCTCATCCATCCTCCCCAACGCCTGGCGGTTGAGTGCAGCACCAAACGCTTGCTTCCACACGCGACACTCCTGGGTGAGCGACAGCTTCAGCTGCTCTGTGTCCAGCAGCACCGAGCCCACCGTGAAGGAGGCGGGGAGCTCCTCGATCTGAGCCTCCAGCTTCTACACAAGGCCAGAGACCCCAGAAGAGGACTTCATATAATCACATACAGGACATATCTATACGGTATTGACCAACTAGTGGTTTTCAAACTGTTGGTAACAACAACACAGTGTATGCTGTTTTTAAGAGCAATAGAAATAGAGAAATGTTTATCCCTCTTTTTTTAAACATTCTTGAGAATGTACTGCTTACTTTACCACAAAATATGTGATGGGTCTTTTTTTTTTGGGCTTTAAGGTATAGTGCCCAGAGGCACCACATTGTGTTAGGCCCCGTCCCAATACCTCCCCTAACCCTAGATTTTTGCCATAACCATATATTTTGCGCGTTCTTGTGTAGGGGTAGGGTGTCCCATTACTGTAGGGAGCAAGGGGGGGTGCTATTTTGCCCTTATAATCAACCCTCAAAACGTAGTGAGGTCCGATGCAGGCTTAAAATGAAGTGGAAGATTTACTGTTGAGGGCATTCCAAACCAAGTGGAAGTTTTAAGGGGGTAGAAATGGGACAGGGCCTTAATATGGGCCTGGTTATACTGTGCATTTGATAAAACACTTTTGTCTTTGAATGCAGTACAGTACAGTAGAGGACAGTAATGGTTGCCGTACAGAGTAGTGTGAGATCTGGGAGCTGAACTCAGTCAGGGAGGGCTCTGTCTCCAGGAAGCTCTTCACCTGCTCCTCTGGATCCTGAGTACACACGACAAACACAGTTACATACAGTTACACACACATACACAACTCTACAGAAACACATGTAATGCACACACATTCAAATGCACGGAACAGAAACACTTTCAGACACACACATGCACATTCACGCATACACATTACAACTCTGACAATGTGTGTAAATCCCACAGACCTGGTTCCAGAGGGTGGAGAAGTGGGCTAGTTGTGTGAGCGTGTTGGTAGTCTGAGTCTTGAGAGAGGTGACCACAAAGCCCAACTGGATAACAGACCTGGCAGAGACAGACAGACAGATAGACATACAGACATATCAACTAGAAACTATGTGTCATATACCTCTCAAATGGCAAAAAAAAACTTGCTTGAATAACATATTGTATAAAATATGATACATATTATATATATTTTGATTATATATATAAAAAGAGATCCATGCGTCCACACACACCACCCCACCAGTGCCCCTTGGTCGTGACGTCAGACTACCTCAGAAAAGGGAGCCACCTGCGTGTGCAGCAGAGTGGAACATTCACAGTGTTTTGGGAAGAATGGCAAAAACATAGGATTTTAATAATAATACAAATAATAATACAAATCATTTTACATATTTTACAAATCATTTTACATATATAGCTCCTTACATATATAAATCCATAAGTGCTTATTGTTGAGATTATTGAGAAGAAAAACTCAAATATAGTACTGTGCAGAGCATTGCATTAACGCTCCATTCCTTAGAACAAAAATGAAGCGGGACTGTTTCAGTGATTTACATTTACATTTAGGGCATTTAGCAGACGCTTTTATCCAAAGTGACTTACAATAAGTACATTTGTCATAAGAAGTGAAACAATATATCGCCGTCGGTACAGTAAAGATGTTCATAGAACCAAGTGCAAGTACTAACAATCGCCAGACTAACCCCATTCCCTGTATACAGCAGTGATAGCTAGCTACTGCAGATGCTACACGGCTAAGTACATGCTACACAACATGCACAACACAATTAAGTACATGCTACACAATTATATGTGTAGAATGAATACAACCTACATTAAGTGTGTTCATCAAGTGCCAACAAACAATAGTGCAACAGACAAATAAGGGACTGAATGACTATGTAAAATCTAGGTGAACTCTGAACAGGTGGGTTTTGAGTCGTTTGCGGAAGCTGGTGAGCGACTCTGCGGTCTTGACATCAGCAGGGAGCTCGTTCCACCACTGTGGTCCCAAGATAGAGAAGAGTTGTGATTTAGCTGATCGACCTTTGGTTGCTCTTAGTGATGGCGGTACCAGACGTCCAGCTGAGGTAGTTGAGCGGAGGGATCGAGCTGGGGTGTGTGGTTTGACCAAGGCTTGGAGGTAGGCAGGGGCAGTTCCATCGACTGCCTTGTATGCCAGTACCATCATCTTGAATCTGATGCAGGCTACTACAGGGAGCCAGTGGAGGTGGCGGAAGAGGGGAGTCACATGGGAGAATTTAGGTAGGTTGAACACGAGGCGCGCTGCCGCGTTCTGGATATGCTGCAAAGGTTTAATAGCAGAGAGCGGGAGTCCAGCTAGGAGTGAGTTGCAGTAGTCCAGGTGGGAGATGACCAGCGCTTGGACTAGAAGCTGAGCTGCTTCCCTTGTGAGGAAGGGCCGTATCCTGCGGATGTTGTAAAGTGCAAATCTGCAGGATCGTGCCACTGCGGTGATGTTGGCGGTGCAACATAACTGGTTGTCTAATACCACACCAAGGTTTCTGGCAGTTGGAGACGGAGATACAGTGGTGTTCTCGACAGTGACCAGTAAGTCCAAGTGTGGGCAATCTTTCCCCGGTATTAGGAGGAGCTCAGTCTTGTTGAGGTTAAGCCTCAGGTGATGGGCAGTCGTCCAAGTGCTGACATCTGCCAGACATTCAGATATGCACATTGCAATCAGGGCTTTGTCAGAGGAGGGGAATGAGAGGAATAGCTGGGTGTCGTCGGCATAGCAGTGATATGAAAAACCGTGTGATGTAATTACAGAGCCTACAGATCTGGTATAGAGGGAGAACAGAAGGGGCCCCAGTACAGAGCCTTGAGGGACACCAGTGTCAAGTGAGCAAGGTTTGGACAAGGAGCCATTCCATGTGACCTGATAGGTGCAATTCGACAGGTAAGATGTGAGCCAGGATAGGGCCGATTCAGCAATGCCAAGTTCGGCGAGAGTGGCAAGGAGGATCTGGTGGTTCACCGTGTCAAATGCTGCGGACAGGTCGAGGAGAATGAGAACCGATGAGAGGGACGAGGCTCTGGCAGCACGGAGAGACTCAGTCACCGCGAGGAGAGCCGTCTCAGTGGAGTGTGCCTTCTTGAAGCCTGACTGGTGAGGGTCGAGCAAGTTGTTATGTGAGAGATAGGAGGACAGTTGGTTAGAGATGGCACGTTCAAGTGTTTTTGAGAGGAATGAAAGAAGAGATACTGGTCTGTAGTTCTGGATCTCGGTGGTGTCAAGGGTTGGTTTTTTGAGGAGAGGTTTTATTCTGGCAGTCTTGAAAGACGCCGGAAGGGATAGGGTCAAGAGGGCAGGAGGTGGCGTGGTTGGAGTTAACTATTCTATTGACCTCTTCAGAGGTGAGTGGGATGAAGTGGGTAAAAACAGGTTGGGATGGGTGGAGGGAGGATGGTGGCAGGGGTAAAAGTGGAGCTGATGTCCTTCACCTTCTGGGTAAAGTAGGTGACAAAGTCGTCAGCAGTGAGGGAGGAAGGAGGCAGAGGAGAGGGAGGGGTGAGGAGGGAAGAGAACATGGAAAATAGTTTCCTTAGGTTGGAGGCGGAAGAGTTGATTTTAGATTGGTAGAAAGTAGATTTGGCTGTTGACACAGTGGAGGTGAAATCTGAGAGAAGGTGAAGATAGTGAGATAGATCATTAGGACAGTCTGATCTCTTCCATTTCCTCTCAGCTGCCCGCAACTCTGCTCTATAAGACCGCAGAGATTCGGTTAGCCAAGGTGGAGGGGGTGAGGATCATGCAGGTCTGGAGTGGGGACAGAGGGAGTCCAAGGAGGAGGAGAGGGAGGATAGCATAGTGTCTGAGGCTTCCTCAGTGGATAGTTGGGAGAATTGTTCGACAGAAGGTAGTGAGGACAGTTGAGGCATACGTAGAGGGAGAGAGATTTCAGGTTACGGCGGTTGGTGACAATGTGAGGGGTAGAGAGGAGGGAGGGAGAGGACTTCAGGGGGAGAGAAAAAGCAACAAAGTGATGGTCAGATACGGGGAGCGGGGTGACAGAGAGAGCCGAGGTACTGCAGGACCTTGTGAATATCAGGTCAAGTTGGTTACCAGCCTTGTGTGTGGCGGGAGAAGGGGAGAGTGTTAAGTCAAAAGTGGCGAAAAAGTTGGTTAGTTCAGGTGAGTGTAACTTCTCAGTGATCAGCCTCTAGGGGGCACCAGAGAGAATATGTTAAGGGAACTGACTTGGTGACATCCTTGTGTTCGGCCAGCTGCCGGTCCAGAGGCCTCAGGACCAGCTGCTTGATAGGACTGTCGTCTCCGGAATCCCGCAGAGCTGTTTGCTCCAACTGGGGGAGAGAGAGAGAGAGAGAGAGAGAGAGAGAGAGAGAGAGAGAGAGAGAGAGAGAGAGAGAGAGAGAGAGAGAGAGAGAGAGAGAGAGAGAGAGAGAGAGAGAGAGAGAGAGAGAGAGAGAGAGGAAATAGCAGAGATATAGACATAAGAGAAGAGTGATATGACACACATGTGCCACTTTTCCACCGACAGTACCAGCTCAACTCGCCACGACTTGCGGCACGACTTGGTTTGGTTCCAGGCACTTCGCGTTTCCATCTAAAAAAGTACCTATTCAACGTGGGCGGGTCGTAGAAAAGAACCTCTCCAACGTGGGCGGGTCGTCATTAGGTTTTAATCCCGGGGGATGGGATTCCCGGGAAATCTGATCAAGACTATTTCCTGATTCCCGGGAAAGGTTATGATGGGAAATAAAATAAAATAAAAAATGCAATAACTGCACATCTATTGTATGGCAACGTTGATGGAGGCGAAAATCGAGCCCTGGGAAAGGAACGACACAAAAACGAAACAACGAAACGCTGATCCGTGTCCCCCTCGGGAGCCGGTCCATGGACTCCAGCCACGCTGGACACACACAACCACGACGACATACACAACCACGTGCAGCCTAAGTCTAGCCCCGGGAAAGAAGCGACACACAGGGTGAAACGCTGATCCGTGTCCCCCTCGGGAGCGAGTCCGTGGACTCCAGCCACGCCGGACACAATTTAACTTTGCAGCCTGTTTACGTCATACAAAAGTACCTGCTCAGCTCGCTTGGAACCTCGACGGAGGTGCTACTAAAAAAAGTACCAGGTACCAGGTACCAGGTACTTTTTTTGGCAATGGAAACGAAAAAAAAGGCGGGCCAAGTCGAGCCGAGTCGAGGCGAGTTGAGCTGGTACTGTCAGTGGAAAAGGGGCACTAGTAAGATGGAAGAACAGTACAGAGGAGAGGAGGGAAACAGTAGAGATATTTAAATTATATGTAAATGAGGCCTCTACAGTAGCATGTGGTGGTGGAGCTGTACCTGGAGCTGCTTGTGGTGCAGGTGAGAGAATGTCCACAAGGGGATGTCTTTAGCCATGGACCCCACGATGCTCACCACCTTGTTCACAGTAGCCTGACACACACAAAAACATACATACACACATACAGATACACACACACATACAGATACACACACACACACACACACACACACAGACACACACACACACACACACACACACACACAAACATAGACACACGCACAAACATGCAGAGATACACACACACACACACACACACACACACACACACACACACACACACACACACACACACACATTTAATTTAAAAAATAGCAATCCACCATTGAGCCTAAATATACAGATTATTGATTAACAATGAAATTAATAATATGGATCATAAAGATACACTGAAAATGAATCTAAAAGAGAAGGTTACTGATGAACCTACACACACGTACCTGTATGTCGTCAAGGCTGGGTCGCAGCACTATGTTGGGTATGGTCAGCTGGATGGAGGCCCTGAAGAGGGGAGCGGGGCCCACTTGGTCCTTGGAGGAGCAGGAGGAGGAGGAGGTAGAGGAGGAGGAGGGGTAGGAGCTGACCACGTGCAACCTCTTCCTGAATGCCTCCAGAGACGACCTGGTGGCTGGTTGGAGAAAGAGGCGGGTGGGGATTAATACTTCTCTGTTGAGGATGGACAAAAAGCATGCATAAGTTTTGCACCAGAATTTATTGTTCCTTATTGTCATGTATCTGATGATCTGATGTACATTGTAGTATATACTAAGTTTTGCTCCACAGTAAGTCCTAGTTAGCAGCATCAAAGAAAGGTGCTGTAAAAAAGGATGATAAAAATAAAAATAAGGCTAGAAGTAAAAAAAAGGTGGTTTTGTTTTCCGCTGACCTCTGAGCAAGGCATCAGTGTTACGCTGGCATACGTGTCCGATCAGGTTGAAGAAGCGACAGGGAAGACACTCCTGACATCTGGTCTGCTGCTTCCCATCTGGATGCAGACAATGGTAGGACTGGAGAGGAGAGGGGAGAGGAGAAGAATCCTTAAAAGGTGTGTGTGCGTATGTGTGTGTGTGTGTGTGTGTGCGCACACACATGCGTGTGTGCGTATGTATGTATGTGTGTGTGTGTGTGTGCGTGTGTGTGTGTGTGTGTGTGCACGTGTGTGTGCGCATGTGTGTGTGTGTGTGTGTGTGTGTGTGTGTGTGTGTGTGTGTATGAGCACACACCTCTAGATTAACAGTCTCTTTTGGCTTCATCTTCCTCTTCAGCTCTTCAATCAGTTCAAACACATACTTTTCAACCTGCTGGCTCTGCCTACAAACACACAACCTCATATAATAATATAACATTACACTGTACACTGACATTTTTGGCTGGTTAAAGTAGCCTCCCATGGCCCGAGTCAGACAGATGGGGCTGGGCGAGGGTACACACCTGTGGTGCATCGGGCAATCTATGCAACCAGGGTGAACCAGCCATCACCAAACTCATAATCAGGGAGAGCTCTGACATGTCCACACCAAACATTTGCTTGGAACACTGTTATATCTCTACAATAAACTTGTTTCATCGACAACTCCCATTGTCCCGGTGCCGGAATAGCCCACTAAAGCCACCTCGGAGCAACTGCCACATGCATACCAAATAATGAAGCATAAGTTCAACAAAATGCTGTTGCTCCATGTTACTAAGGAGCCTTGATGCTAGATTAAAGTGCTTATTTAGGGTTAATAATTGCATTTGGGGGTACTAATAGAATAGAGTAATATTGATTAAGAATAATAAGGGGTATTTCTAACAAACAGGCATGTAGCCTGTTTGTTAGAAATACCCCTTATTATTCTTACACTGTTCATTTCTGCAAAACCAATTTCAGCATCTTTTCAAAACGGTCTGATTTGTATCATGTCGCATTAAGGCCCCCCTCCCAAGTAACCCTCTCTGTTGGGCTAGCAAAGTAGCCCAACGCTTTTTTGCATGTGCATCGGCAAATTTACACACCCAAGAAGGTGTAAACATTGTGGGTCGCCGGGATGCGCGACTTCTGCACTAAAGCACCGCCCACTGGACAGAAGTAAAGTTTGAGTGCAAACGAGCTGTTTCACGCACGGATTGAGGGGTGTTCTCGGTGGACGCAGATTTTCTTAGTTTAACAGACATAAAACATGTATACAAACGTCATAAAACAGTGCAAAGCAAAAAATGAAAAAAGGAAAAGTCAAAAACGCATGATATCACCCCTTTAACACCCCGTGAAGAACACAGGCTTCATAGTGGACGTAACACAGAGGAGAGGACCTCACCAGCAGAGAGTGAGAGCAGCAGATCCCACCCAACGCTCCGACTGCTGCAGGAAGTCATTGGGACTGACGGGAACATCCACGGGCAGCTCCAACAGGCCGCAGGACCCCATATCCTGGAGGAGCCGTTCAACGCGACATTCCAGGGTGTCTGTGGCGACCTTAGACACTTGATCCAGTTCCCTCAGGGCCATGTAGACGTTCGCTATGACTGGTAAGAGAGACGGACAGAAAACTAGAGTAAAGCATGTATATTGCACTTCGAGACTTCATGACTCCGACCATCCATCCATCCATACATGTGTCAGTGTTGATGGCGCTCCAGCAGAGGGTTGTGAGTCCGGGAGAGAGGGCCTTCTCCACGCGGCTGATGAAGGGCTCCATCAGGGGGGAGAGGATCGCTGGGATCCTGGCCAATATTTCCTTGTAGTCCTGGAGCATCTGCACCAACCTGGAGATACAATACAACCCCAACACACTTAAGTCAGGACAGATAGAAAGGAGAGGAGAGGAGAACAGAGAGGAGAGGAGATGAGAAGAAAGGAGAGGAGAGGAGAGGAGAGGCGAGGAGAGGAGAGGCGAGGCGAAGCAGGGAGGGGAGAGGACAGGAGGAGAAAGGAGAATAGAAAAGGAGAGAGGAGAGGAGAGAGGAGTGGAGAGGTGATGAGGGAACAACATTCAAGAGTAGAGAACAGTAGAAGACCAGAGAGAAGAGAAGAGAACACAACTCAGAACAGAACGAATATACCAGAATAAAAAATACACAGTTGTAGACAGCATTGTACATTGTACTAACCGCTGATACAGAGTTTTTATGTGCTGTTCTCTGGAGCTCATCGCCACGACAACCTTTGGTATCGCCAGGCCCAGTTTGATAAAGTACCAGAACTCCTGCATTACTTCCAGAACCATGGGGTCAAGGTTCACCAAGACCTCCTGTGAAATACACGGGACAGTTAGAATTAAACTGAATGGCAATGACAAAGCAGGGTATATACAGCAGTTTTACCCTACTACAACTACAGATTAGAGAATGAAGTTGGATTTTGTGAAATGACATTAAACTAAATCAAATTACATTACATTGAATTACATTAGATTCAATTCTGTTACATTCAGTTCTGGTACATTAAATTCAATTCATGCATATATACACATAACATATAATTCACATACGACAAGACATCATTTGACGGGTCACCAATGTTCACAAAGATACCACATGACATATCTGAGTGTGTGCGTGCATTGATACGTGCCGGTGTGTGTGTGTGTGTGTGTGTGTGTGTGTGTGTGTGTGTGTGTGTGTGTGTGTGTGTGTGTGTGTGTGTGTGTGTGTGTGTGTGTGTGTGTGTGTGTGTGTGTACCTTGGAGGTGTCGGCCCGGACCAGCAGCGAGGAGCTGAGCCGGTGTCGGCTGCTTTCGGTGGCCTGGCTCCAGCCGCGCACGTACAGAGCCTCATACTCCACCAGCACCACCGCCATCCTGTTGTAGCTCCTGATCACACTGCTCATCTCAGGGCCCTGGGGGACGCGGGAAGACAGGTGGACGGACACAGAGACAGACAGACAGGCAGACAGATAGACAGGCAGACGGGGAGACAGATGACATGACGAATGGATGGACAGAGAGACGGGCAGACACACAAGCAGACAGACACAGCATGGTGGACAGACACACACACACACACACACACACACACACACACACACACACACACACACACACACACACACACACACACACAGCCACATGCAGATGGACAGACAGAAACTAATTTGTTAGAAACTGATTAGACCAATAGACCATTTGTTTATTGTGTTCCCATCCTTGTCTTTAAGGATTTTATTTTATTTATTTGTTGACCTTTTTTATCTTGGGATGTAAATTAGGGATGCACGATAACTTTTTTTTTTAACCGATACCGATAACCGATAACTTTCAGCTCCTAAAGGCCGATACCGATATCAAAAACCGATAACACACACACATACATATATATGATCATGACATTGTTGCTCAGACATCAGTAGAATCAACGGGGGGTTTAGGGGGGCGGGCTTGCAAGGGGCGGGATATGACGTAGGGTCCACGACGGAGAGAGCGAGCGGTAGCGTGTGTCAGTTTAGTGAAGTAATGAACGAGTCTGGTTGTCTCTGTGCCAATGTGTACTGTAAAGTTAGTGAAACTAAGAATAAAGTACACAGCCTTTCAATAATCGGCAGCCGCTTCATTCCGACCATATTCCGACCTATAAGCAGACCCACTGCCGGTCAAAGGGAAGGGTGGTACCCCCGAGAGAACATAGACGTCTCCCCTGTGCTCTCGACTACCTACGGTCTGGGAGCCAACAGCAGGAAAGGTGTAACATAATAATAAAAATAAACATTTTCTATATACGCGTGCAGCTGTGAACTCATGTATTGTAATTGATTGTATGATGTGTACTTTTAGGGTTACGATAAGACCTTTAATTTAGCGTTAGTGGGAGCGGGGCACTGAAATATATAGGCTATGTTATCGGGGCTATTCGTCATGATATCGGACTTATCGGAATGACGTAATCATTTCTGTTATCGGCCCGATAATTATCGTGCACCCCTAATGTAAATCAGCAATGATGCTCACCAGCATGTGCAATTGCTTGTCAACACAGGAACAAAACTTGTGGATACTTGTGGGGCAGTTCATATGGGCTCACTTTTGTACTAAACAAAGACACAGCTATGGGAGAATCTCAACACTCTTTGGCTGACGATGGCTAACTTTACAACTTCAGGACGCACCTCCACCGTGAGAAGGGATGAATGGAACAAAGGCCATGGCTGAATAACATCTCCACTTTGACAATGATAACAATAAACCTTGGGCTGAACAAAATGGCAAAATCCTGGAAGACTTTGCTTGGAAGTACAACAATGAAAGTAGCTGACTCTAATTCGATCATCAAACGTCAGGTGTGCAGAATACAACCAACCAAATGACAAGAGTGCGTCACTTTTTACTCCTAAAACCATGGAAACATGTATTTACATGAAGGATGGAAAGAAACACTTGGTTTCAGAGCGTCAAACAATGCTGCAATCTGATCGGACGCCCGTCTAGAGGTCAGCATCAACCAGCTCAAAGTTAAAATGGTTAGGAATTTGAGCGTGGTTAAAAAGGGTAAAATCCAAGCAGTCCGCTATGTCTAGGATTGGTCAGCGCTACGGTGGGCTTCAACTCTCAACTCCATAGGAATACATTAACATGCTGGGAAAGCCCACGCTGAATGTATATCAAGTTTCCCTTTTGAGGGATTAATAAAGTGAATCAATAAAACAATCAATCAAATGTGTTATTTTGTTAATGTGTTAATGTGTTACTTAACAACGGTGACTTTTATAGAGTGGTGTGTTTGGCTTCTCCTTCATGTCTACTTCATGGAAGGTCTGAGGAGCTACCTTGAGGAGGTCCAGCTTCTCCCGGAGCACCAACATGGGAGCCTCCATCCTTCTGTACAGCTGGCGACACCACATGATCCTGCCTGACACCTGGGTGAGAGACACAGAGATACAGAGAGAGAGAGAAAACCACAGAGGTGGTGAGAAATATAGAAAAATGAAAGGAATAAAGAATAAAGAAAGGAAAAAAAGAAATGGACCGAACCACATGCACTGATCATTCCCAGTCACAACTTGATAAACAGGCAGAAAACGGAAAGGACAGTCAAACTGACACACAGACAGAAAGATAAATATACGGACGGACAGACATACAGTCGGACAGACATACAGACATACAGACGGACAGACGGACAGACCGATGCACAAACAGACGGACAGAAGGAGTGACGGATGGATGGACAGACAGACTGACAGATGGATAGACAGACAAACTGTTAGAGGGACAGACGAACACACAGACGGACAGACGGACAGACAGACATACGGTCAGACATGGCGGTCTTACGGGGGGGGTGTTGCGGGGTATGGGGGGGTTCTCCCTCTGCTTCTGGTAGGTCCTCCTCACCAGGTCCAGGTCTCGGCTGTAGCGCTGCAGCACCTCCAGGTAGCGCTCCTTCAGGTCCAGACGGGCCCCCAGACCACCCTCAAACACCGCCAGCATCTCCAGCATGTGCTGCGTCTGGGGTGGGCCGGTGGAGGGGGGGGTAAGAAAGACTCATTGTGTGTGCGTGTGCGTGTGTGTGTGTGTGTGTGTGAGAGAAACTCACAGGGAGAGAGTGACTGAACCAGGAGTCCAGTAGAGACTGAAGAGACTGGAACACACTCTGGACCTGGAGCTGGAAGTCCTCATAGTCGCTGTCAAACTGACACACACACATACCGGGAGAAAGAGAATCAAAGAGATGTACACGATATAACCGCTGTTATATAGAGACATTCACCACACACACTTATGAATGTTGCTGAATGAGTAGGTCAGAACCTCTAGTTTGCGGTGGTCCAGCATGTCGTAGGTCTTGGATTTCACCGTGGAGACAATGGTCTGGTAGCGGAAGTAGATCTTCTCGATGCCTTCCACCTTGGGGTTCAATATAATCAAATACATTATTTGAACCACGTCCGTTCACCTCAATCTGTAAATTATTCTCAATATTTAAATGTAGTTATTTCATTACATTCAATGAACCAAATGATATTCAACCAATTCAGTAACATTTAATAACATAAACCACCAAGCCTGAAAATAATCCGAAAGAGCTTCAGAGATAGCTTCAGAGTTAACTCAATTGAACTCAAATGTGGTTGTCTGTGGTGGAAACATTGGTTGAGTCATTCTGACGCTGCATAGTCTTGTTTATATGTACACTACCGTTCAAAAGTTTGGGGTCACTTATGAACGGTAATGTATCTAGTAGACGATGTGGTGAAAGGGAAGGACCTTAATGTCCCCCAGGGACTGCAGACTTTCCAGCGTGGACGCCATGTCTGCTAGCTTCTCCAGACGCCGGCAGAATGTGTCAAACTTTCCAAAGATGTAGTTCTCGCTGTCGAATAACCCCAGAAGAAATGACTTAAGCATAAGAAGCCCTACAACAAGAGGCTGAATAGAACCCTTTTAGTTCTTGTAGGAAAGAAAAGACAGAGCAGGTTGGCCACTGAGAACTGCCCAGTTCAACCAGTTCAACCATTGACTTGGTTGTGGATACCCAGTATAATTTGTAAACAGACCGGTACTTTACTTTAATGATCTTTCTCATTATTTAGATTCAATTATTCTTCCCACAACTGCATGCATGTTATATTGGAAACTTAGGGTTGTTTATTTGGATAATATCAGAAATATGCACATATGTTTACAACAAGATTAGAGTTATGCAATTACATTACTGATACCGCCGCACATTATGGCCGCTTCTAGAAAGCTCTTTACTCTTATACTGTACCTGAAGTCAAACTGTCGCTCCTCTGGGGTCTCTCTCAGTTTGGCCCTGACCTCATGGAAACTATTCTTGTAGGAAGTGTTCAGATGGCAGCACTCAGAGATACGCTGCAGCAACTCTGGCCTGCAACATACACACACACACACACACACACACATGCACACGCTCAAGCACACTCATGTGCAAACACACGCAAACACTTTTATATAGTCTTGTTTAAATTATGCTACAGTAAAATATCCACACCACTCATTAGGTATCTATCGTTAAGATATATGATGTATTGCTATTTGTTACATGTCCTTACTTGTTGTGTGATGTTTGATGTTTTTATATGTGCTGTATTTACTTGTACCAAGGGACTGCAGATGTAAATTAGCTTAAGGCTAACTCTGGTGTGGTGCATCAAATAGTTACATTTATGTTTTAATTGCACATGGTCTCTTTTAAATAAAATGGAAATTGAAACATAACATTTAAGTCATTTTCTCTAGGGGAGCACTTCAGACGAGTCCTGCCCTAGTCAGGGGCTGCCATTCAAGGGCACCACAAAAGCACAAACACCAAGCACCTTTACCTTGACCTGACTGAATGGCTACGCAAGATTCTGCATGAGGTTGCCATAGTGACGACAATATCTCACAACAGATCGGGTGTTGACCGAACGTAGCCCTACCTGCTGTGCTCCCAGACCTTGGCCACGCCCTGCGTCAGATAGTTTCGGCAGGTGCTGATCATCTGGTTGGTGACCTTGACAAACAGCGAGGTCATCCGCTCCGGTGTGTTGTAGAACTGGGAGAAGACGTGGATCATCCGGACACTGGCCATCAGTCTGGGGATGTGGTCAAGCACGCTGGTCTGATTGGGGGGGGAGATAGAGTGATACAGGAAGGGGAGAGGATGGGAAATCAGTTAACAAACAAAAAAGAGTAAAACAATAACGAAAGAAAGAACAAATGAAATTAACAAAAAAAAGAAAGAAAGAAAGAAATACACAACACAGCGTGACTCACTGGGGTGGATTTCCCGAGGGGTCCGAAGAAGCGATCCAGGGTGTAGAGGTATCGGACGTTGTTCTTAGCTTCGTTAGCCACCACCGTGATGTTCCCATCCTGACAACATGACCAAGCAGCTCCATGAACCTCCAGAATAATCAACTCACCAGCCTACCAAGTCTCACAAATCCTACTTTGGATTAATAGCTAAAGTCTGATGGCAGACGAGCTGAAATCTGGATGAACTGGGCGCTTGTTTTTCATTCGCTTCATTTTGTTCCAACCAATAGTGTTGCTGGAAGCATGTAGTTGGATATTACCAGTGATGCAAACTTGGCCAGCAGTAGTAAACAGTAAAAAAGTGTCTGTAAATGTTTCAAATCAAAACAGTGTAGACTGGCAGCTGTTGGAATCCAATTATCTTCTGAAAGCTTTATCCCAGCTTCAAATCAGTTTCACTTTGGTAGAATATCTCCGTAACCAAACAGGAAACAAGGTGTGACTCTATTTGGGTCCCGTCCCAGGCTCTGTGCTGTCTCCCTCCAGAGGTTCTGCTGTTGCAAAGTAGGACTGCTGGATCCCAGATGAACTAATACCAAATACCTCTCTATCTATCAGTGCATCAGACTGTCAAATAGGGGTGGGACAAAATATCGATACAGCGATATATTGTCGCCCTTCTTCTTAAAAATTAAAATTAAAATTAAAATAATAAAGAATTACTTTCGCATTTTTATGCTTTATTTCTAGCAGAGTTAGACGGGAAATATCGCCCAAAATATCTATATTTTAATTAATAAAATAAGGCGCTCTAAACTTATTTCCCTGCTCCGCGAGGTAGCGCTCAACACATGAAGGAAGGAAACTTGAATGCAAAGACGAGTAACTGAAAAACTCAGTTATTCATGGTTTGGACCATGAATTTAGACAGAAATAGAAGAATTCATCGTTAGACATATATCGTGATGTATCCTTATAGGGTTGTCTAACAATATATTGATTATTGCAGAATCACTGTCTCATAGGGATGTAACGGTATGAAAATTTAACCTCACGGTTATTGTGACCAAAATTATCCCGGTTTTCGGTATTATCGCGTTATTTTTAAAAGTGTGTTCAATATGTTCAGAAAGCACTGATAGGCCTACGCAAACTGAAATAGTTAAAAAAAGTGTTTATTATATTTATTTATATATTATATTGGGTATACAAATGACGACGGCGACTACTACTACTTAAGACAGAGAGATCTGAGATCTGGTTAATTTCCCCGCACATCAGGCTTGAGCGGAGCCCAGGCTGATCGTCCGCTGAACTCCCATATAACGGAGTTAGTAACTGAATTACTCTATAATAAAAGTAACTAATTACCAGGGAAAGTAATTATTTGCGTTACTGTAAAAAAAAAAAAAAGTAGCTTTGTAGATGCGTGTGTCGTTGTGGGATGCTTCATTAAATTAGAGTTGCTTACAACGGATGTCGACAAAGTCTTTGCTCCTGGACATAATGTTCACTTTACATGCACATTCTTGCCTTTGAAGTAGTGCTTATATCTCCACCTTGAAAATGCCAACTTTCCATCGGATTGCTCCGGACTCGCCATTTCTACTGCTTCATCGAATCTGTTTGGTGTTTGTGTGTGCGTGTGTCTGTGGCACGTGTATCCTGGCTTGTGTGTAAAAACACTGGCTCTGATTGGCTACCATGAAACATGACTGCCTTAGCCAATAATAA
Organism: Micromesistius poutassou; assembly: GCF_964030765.1. NCBI lineage: Eukaryota > Metazoa > Chordata > Actinopteri > Gadiformes > Gadidae > Micromesistius > Micromesistius poutassou. The sequence goes on from NC_140281.1 coordinate 7,242,009, forward strand.
TCGCTTATCTCGTTATTACCCCACCCGGTCTCCGTCCTCACTAGCAGTTTGTGTGTGCAGCCAGGGGTGCGTTCGGATTACGCAGTTTATTCAATCAATTCATAGTAACGCACCGCATTTAACTGTCAGTAACGGTAACAACGTTGTAACGACGGAAAAATTAATTAGTTAGATTACCCGTTACTGAAAAAATAACGGTGTTACCTAACACCGTTATTTTAAACAGCGTTATTACAAACACTGCTCGGATGAAGCGCTGGGAAAGATTTAAGCACACAGTTTCCACACCGCAGGCGCGGTTATCCACTGAGATAATAATTTTATTTGAAAAGAAAACGGTAATTGTTATTGACAACATTTTTATCGCGGCTTACCGTTACACCGGTAACCGTTACATCCCTACTGTCTCACGATATTATTGGTATCGCCGGCCATGTATAGCGTATCGTATTGTGCCGTGAGGTAGATGTGATTCCCAGCCCTACTGTCAACCCACCCCACCTCGCAGGACCAAATCAGCCTACTTTCAAGTTACTTTGCTTTGCTCTCTGGAGCAAATGGGGTGTGTCTACAATTGGCTGGCACGTGGTTGCTACTGACCAGTTCTCTCCAGGTGCGTATGGTTCTGGACTTGGCCACCTGTAGAACTCCAAGAATCCTCTTC